>NC_135783.1:215304471-215604471 GCF_051106095.1 Pogona vitticeps | reverse complement strand
TCTTCATGATGTGATCTTTTCTGCGCTTGAGGTATAGATCTCCCAGTTCTTATCAGTTCTTTGCAGTTCACTAAATGCTGTTTGCACAGATCCTTGATTCATGATCTGTTTCTTCCAGCTCTCTTTAAAAAGGAAATATAAAATATACACCATCAAGTGTCTTGATACCACTGGTAGACAAACACAAGAATGAGACTTCAATAATAAATAATAATTGCACCCAGGAGAGACATTTTAGGGTATCAGTAGGGGGGAAATGACTGAATGAGCAATGCTGACATTAAATAATAAGTAAAAAAACTGAAACAAACCGAATCTTCCCTCACCAGTCAATAATGGTCTCTTCTTCTCTCTACCAAACCTTGACACCTTCCCCCCGAACAAATGATTTATCTCTGTCTTAGTGCCAGTACCCTACTGAAGGTACACTAGAGTAGATCCACTGGCTTGATGGGAGTTACACTTTCTGTGATTCAATTGGTGGCTTTACTCTTAGTTGGTAGCAGCAATAGTATCACTAGGCAAAGTGATCCTTTTTTTAAACATACAACTTACAAAGCCAATTAAATTACTTTGTTGTTTCCGACGTCTTGAAATGTCAATGTTTTTAGGACGATAGCAACCTGAAATCACTATGGTAATCAGCAGATCTGCAGTGTGCTTTAGCTGATAAATTGGAGGGTTGAATTCTTCATTAATGAAGAGTTCAATGTATGTCTGCAGGACTGAGTTTTGAAGATAAGCTTGTCTCGTTTTGAGGCTTTTACGGTTCTACAGTACCACAATAATAGAGAATGAACAAGATAATTAACAATTACCATGCCTATATAATACGCTGTGATTGCTTTTGTTTACTACATTGTTATGTTATCTCATAAGTATTTTAGGTGGCAATTGTAACCACTTTCCTGGGGTGAAGCACTGCTGGATAGCTAAAGTCCTATAGAGGCAAACCCTGTGTGTAACAGTGCAATGCTCCTGTTTCTTGGGTTGGCCATTATGTGTGTAGGTGCATGCCTGGTTGTGCAATCAAGTGCACAATCAGAGGGTGGCCAGGGACAACAAATTACACCCTGGGAAATAGGTACCTTTCCTTTTCTAGCTGCCATCAGACAAATGCACATAGCACTAGGATTCTGGCCATTATGTCTTATTCTCAAATACATTTTCCTGAGATTGAATTGTACTTAATTGGACAGGAGAACACCTAACCAATGAACAGGAAATTTTTAACTATAGTTTTAAAGCTATACTGTATATCTTTGGTTCCAAGATGCAAAATAATACCTATATCAAAGTTTGGGTGAAATGAGCGTTGACGTATATTTATTTATTTATTTATTTATTTATTTATTCATTCACTTAATTATCATTTAAAAGAGAGGTAATAAATCAGGTTCAAATTCTGCACTGATGTTGGACCAAGACATCTTGCTACTCAGTGTAAAGAAGAAAGTGGCAACACTAGGTTACATTGCATTTGATTGTATTCAAGTCAAAAAAGTAAAATGCCCAAGGCTGATTAGTTCAGAACTTCCAGATAATGATGCATTTAAAAACCAATAATTTTAAGGAAAAGATCATGTTGTCTAATGGTAAAACTATATCTGCCTGCAATGCAGAATACAGTCTTTCTCTTCTAGACAAATAAAGCTGATTCTTCATCTTTCTTTTTCAAGAATTTTAAAATCTAGCAGTAGGTATGTTTACAAACTTTCTATTTATGTCACACATGTTTGCAAAGACTGTGGTTGTAGATAAGCTATTTTTTAAAAAATTAAAAGAACACCAGCTGTTCTTTAGGCTTATGTTTTCTCCACTGTTAATGCACACATTTTTCACGGCAGTCATAATATTTCTAAGAATTGTAATAATGTGCCAGTAGCATGAAGAAAGTCGCTGACTCCAGAAAATGAGACTTTGCAGCAGCTAGAATCTCCTTATGGCCATTCACACATCCATTTGCAGCCTGTCCACCAGATTTCAAGTACAGTTATCCTCCATAATAAAAATTCCCAACATAATGTTGTGCATGTCCATTTATGCAAGCAGATTTTTATGTCCCCTCCCTGTTCTTGACATTTCCATTTACAACTATTCAGGAATTCAATGAGTTTATGAACATTAAACTGAGAATAATCATGGACTCAGTGCAGGCTTTTGAGTAAGCACACATAGCTGTTTCATTTGTTGTTGTTTAGTTGATAAGTCGTGTCCGACTCTTCGTGACCCCATGGACAAAAATTTGGAAGATGAGAGGTTTAAGATTAACGTCAGTAAGAATAAAGAGGAAAAAATTTAAAATTAGTTTGAGGTGGTGTATGACTCCGGTGAAATTGAATATAATAAATTCAGACTATTCTAAGACCTGTTGGAAATGTGATGAAGAAATTGGCACATATTATCATATGTGGTGGGAGTGTAAAAGGATTCAGAAATTCTGGAAACTGATTTTTAAGGAAATATGTGATATATTTGGAAAAGATATTGAATTCAATTCTAAAATTGCTTTGTTGTCAATTTTTGATAATAGAGAACTTGATTATTGCTCAAAGGAATTGATTTCCTATTTTATGACAAGTGCTAGAATATTAATAGCTAGATTCTGGAAAGATTAAAATGATATTAAATCAGAAGATTGGTATAATGAAGTATGAGACATTGCATTAAATGTCAAGATCAAGATGGCGCCGTGAACGGCAGCCGCGGCTGTGCTCGGCTTGTGTTTTGTGTTTTAGTGTTTTGTGTTTTAGTGGCGTGTTTTTATGGTTTTATAGTCTTTTTAGAGCCGTTATTAGGGTCTTTCTTTTGGCCATAAATGGCTATTTACTATTTTTAGCTGTTACTTCTTCGATGGATTTATGGTTTTATGGCTAACACTTGTTAACTTCTGCCTTCTGCCTCCTGCCTCCTCAATATATCAGGACACCAGGACGGCGTCGCTGGTAAAGACTTACTACTCAGCTTTATTGTGCTTATGTTTTGGAGCAATTACTGCATTTACGCCTTGGAGTAATTACGGAAAACTATCCATTGCTTTATGGCGTCCTGTGTCCCCTCCCGGATTACATTTACTAGAGAAGAAATTCTAAATATTAGCAAAGCCCTCCCATGTATGTATCCTCCTGTTTTTGTGGAAGAAGAAAGTAGCACAATAGCTTTGGTCAAGAGAGGTGCAGCAGCTGTGTATGATACTCGGAGAAGAATTCACCAAAGAGGACGACGTGCTGGCACGTTAAATAGGCTGCGACAGCGTGGAATGAGATCTGCACTACCATCTATTCATCTTTCCAACCTCCGTTCACTTGTTAACAAAATGGACGAACTGCATCTCATCAATCAGGTTAACCCTGACTTCTCACGCTCAGCTGCTCTTTGTTTTACAGAAACATGGTTAAACGGTTCTGTCCAGGACAGTATAATTGAACTATCTGGGTTTCAGATCTACAGAGCAGACCGCGTACTTGAAACATCTGGGAAATCGAAGGGTGGAGGAGTTTGTTTTTACATAAATAGAGATTGGTGCAAAGATGTGACTGTGTTAGAGAAAACCTGCTGTGAGGACTTGGAAGCTTTGTTTATTAATTGTCATCCATTTTATTCCCCAAGAGAATTCTCTTCGATAATCTTAGGTGGAATTTACATTGCCCCCCAAGCTTGTACCAATAATGCAGTATGTATTCTTGCTGACTTGATAAATAGACTAGAGAGGAAATATCCTGACTCTCTGCTCATAGTCTTAGGGGATTTTAACAAGGCAAATTTATCACATGAATTGCCTAGATACAAACAGCATGTTAGTTGTTCCACCAGGGATAAGAATACGTTAGACCATTGCTACACCACAATTAAGGGTGCTTATCGTTCTGTCCCTCGTGCTGCCCTCGGTCGCTCTGACCACTGCCTGATTTTTCTTATTCCAACTTACAAACAGAAATTGAAAGCTGTTAAGCCAGTGGTTAAGACAGTCAAGCGTTGGACTGAGGATGCAAAGTTAAAGTTGCAGGCTTGTTTTGACTGCACCGATTGGAATATGTTTGAGTCTACTTCCAATAACCTAGACGAACTTACTGAAACCATAACATCTTATATTAAGTTCTGTGAAGACTTATGTGTGCCTACTAAGACCGTGCGTATCTACAATAATAACAAAGCCTGGTTTACAGCAAGGCTTAAGAAATTTCGACATGCCAAAGAGGTAGCTTATAGGAACGGAGACAGAACCCTGTATAATCAGGCTAGAAATATACTGAATAAGGAAATTCGAGCGGCAAAAAGAACGTACAGCGACAAGTTGAAGACAAAAATGTAAAATCATGACTCTGCTACTCTCTGGAGGAACTTACAGAACATTACGGGTTATAAGAAAACATCTTCCCCGGTTCTGGAAAACCAGAAATTGGCAGATGACCTAAACAAGTTCTATTGCAGATTTGAAACACCATCATCTACACCTGCGGTAAACCATTTGTGTTCAGAAGTATTAAAAACCGCCTCTCCTACTGTTGTTCCTTTATCTCAGGAATCTACTTCCTTGGTGATTTGCGAAAAAGATGTGCGTGATCTTCTTCAGATACAAAAGGTTAGGAAAGCTCCGGGAGCAGATGGGGTGACTCCCTTCTGTTTGAAAGTGTGCGCTGCACAATTAGCGCCTATCCTAACACGGATTTTTAACAGCTCGTTGGAGTTGTGTAGTGTCCCTACATGTCTTAAAACTTCCACTATTATTCCTGTACCTAAGAAAGCTTCTATTAGCGGACTGAACGACTACAGACCCATCGCCTTAACATCTGTAGTGATGAAAGTCTTTGAGAGATTGGTGCTGACCCATCTGAAGGACATCACTGATCCTTTGTTGGACCCTCTCCAGTTTGCATATCGGCCTAACAGATCAGTAGATGATGCTGTCAATATGGCTATGCACTACATCCTACAACATCTGGATTCCTCAGGGTCTTATGCACGGGTTCTTTTTGTCGACTTCAGTTCCGCGTTTAATACAATTGTACCATCTAAATTGTATCTTAAACTGATTCAACTAAAGGTACCCATTTCTGTTTGTAAATGGATACATAGCTTTCTGATAAATAGGAAACAGCAAGTGAGACTGGGGAAAATAACATCTAATATCCGTACAGTTAGTATGGGAGCCCCCCAAGGGTGTGTACTTTCCCCATTACTTTTTTCCTTATATACGAATGATTGTATTTCCACGAATCCCTCTGTTAAGATTCTGAAGTTTGCAGATGATACGACGGTCATTGGACTTATTAAGAATGGTGACGAGTCGGCATACAGACGGGAAGTTGAGCATCTTGTCGCATGGTGCAACAGTAATAGCTTAGTGCTCAACCCACAGAAAACGGTGGAGATGGTAGTGGACTTTCGAAAACACCCCCCTTGTATACTCCCACTTTCCGTCTTAGGCAGCACGGTTTCTGTAGTAGAGTCGTTCAGGTTCCTGGGCACTGTACTCTCTCGGGACCTGAAATGGTCAATTAACATCGATGGCATCATTAAAAAAGCTCACCAGCGTCTGTATTTTCTACGACAACTTTGGAAATTCAATCTGCCTCGGGAGCTGCTTGTCCAATTTTACAGAGGCATTATTGAATCTGTCCTCTGCTCTTCCATAACTGTTTGGTTCGGTTCGGCAAACAAACTGGACAAGAACAGGCTTCAGAGGACTGTCAGAACTGCTGGAAAAATAATCAGAGCTGATTTGCCATCATTGGAAGAGTTGTACATTGCACGGGTTAAAAAGAGAGCGGAAAAGATCGCGGCAGATCCACGGCATCCTGGTCACAACTTGTTTAATCTTCTCCCCTCTGGTCGGCGATACAAGACACTGTATACTAAAACATTGAGGCACAAAAATAGCTTTTTTCCCTGTGCCATCAAACTGCTGAATTTGTAACCATCTGACGCAACTGGGAGTTGAGGCAATTGGCTTTTGTAGAATTTGTTCTTAATTGTCTTGTGAATTTTTCTGTTTATGGTGTGTGTGTGTGTGTGTGTGTGTATTGTTTTTAAGTGTGGCCGGTAGCCATATTAAATTCCAGGTATGGTTTACATACCTGGCCAGTAAATAAATAATAATAATAATAATAATAATAATAATAATAATAATAATAATAATAATAATAATAATAATAATAATAATAATAATAATAATAATAATAATAAAAAAATGATAAATTGACTACTGAACTTAAGATGAAAAGAGGGGAAATAAGTTCAAAAAAATTTTTTTTCTATTTGGGGTGGATTTGTTGAATTTTTATTAGTGAAAGGGGAAAGCCTCTAAACAACAATCAATACAATTTTGGAAAGGAGGTTCCTATTAAAAGTATTGTTCCAAAGGGTCCTGTGGGTATGGGGGAGCACTGTGATTTAGATTGTATTAATAACTATTTTGTTTTTTTGTATTTGTTTTTGTTTTGGAAATTTAAAAATAAATAAATAAATAAATAAATAAATAAATAAATAAATAAATAAATAAATAAATAAATAAATAAATAAATAAATAAATAAATAAATAAATAAATAAAAAGAAAAGATAATTTGGCAGTGGTGCATGTCATTAGTAACATGTCATCCAGATCTGAATGGGTCATGAGGCTAGTGTGGGTGTTTGTATTATGCACCTTACAATTTAATATAGTGGTTCATGCATGGCACATCCCTGTTTCGGATAACAATATAGCTGACATCCTGTCCCGTCTACAGATGGTACAGTAGAGGGTATTGGCTCCGGGAGTTTGCAGGTGGCCCAAAGTCCTCACACAAGAGGTATGGAGGTATGGTGGATTGGAGGAGGGAAGCTCTGCGACCAATAGGGCTGGCACGCACCCCGAGTACCCACCTGAGTTATTTTGCAGTATGTGAAGAATGTGAGAATTTAAGGGAAGATGTTGGCGTTGGCATTCCAGGCTAAGGCGCCTGGGGTGGCCGATTCGACAGGGGACTTTAGAATACGTAAAATGGTTGAAGAATGGAACAAGGAAAGAGTTAGAACACCCGATGATAGATCCCCTTTATCTCCAGCCATCTTAATTAGCTTTAGTGAAACATGGGGTACCCTTTGTAGAGGTGGGTATGAAGCTTCCCTTTTTCAGGCAGCTACGCTTTTGGCATTCTTTGGAGCATTTTGAATTAGCGAGGTGGTCGCGGCTGGTAAGAGCGACACATCGCGAGGGGCATTACAGCTCATGGATGCAACAATGGCTACAGATCGGTTACAAGTACATATCCGTAGGTCTAAAATGGACCGGCTAGGGAAAGGAGCCTTCATCACATTAGGGACTTGTTCCATCAAAGAGATATGCCCGATTTGGGTGCTTGAAGGTTACCTTTGGCAGAGAGGGCCCTAGTTTACCCCATCACCTGCATCTCACCTCTTTATTCCAAGGTGTCAAGAATGTCAATCTCAAAAAAAAAAAAACCCTCTTAAATACAAAGGATTCATTAAAAGAAAAGAGGAGTACACAAAAGCTTTGTGTTCTTTTATGTTCCCCTTTTGCATTTACCCATTCTTTTACATGTGTTTGTCACATAACCCAGGAGTTTTTTTTTCATCCAAAAGCATGGTAAGGTCTGCTGTCAAGAGTCAATCAGAACATTCAAGAGTGGAAAAATGAGAATTCTGAATCTGTAAAGGGCCTGGATTTGGTTAGAACTCAGGAAGGGGCGTACTTTGCTTTAACTGTTCTGCTAGGATCTGTGTGCTAGCTCTTGGTGCCCCCCCCCCCCCAATCTTATATTCTTCTGCCTATGCTTCTGCCTGTCTGGCTAGCTGCTGGACCCAGAAGAGAAAACATCAACAGTATTGGGGGGGGGGGGGGAGAGAATATACACATCATCTAATCATTTTGGTTTAAAGGTGGCAGCTTTGATTGTATTTATTTACTTTATTTGCTTTACTTTTTTACTTTATTTGCTTGCTTGCTTTTCTTGGTTTGGGGGAGAGGGAGTAGTGGGGGGTTTGTTTTTATCTTGTATGCTTGTTTGCTTGCTTGCTTGCTTGCTTGCTTTACTATATTTTCCCTGATGCTCTTTTTCTTGTTAGATTATTTTTTAAAAATTATTTAGTTAATTCACTATGCATTTCCTCTGTTAAAAATATGGAGCATGTTTCTTATGTACCATTGCTTGCTTTTGGAGTACATCTATTGCCTTGCCATTCTGCTTTTTGAGTAGTTTTTAAGGGTTCTTCAGGGCTTTGGGGTAGATTTTTCTGTTGCATTGCCTCTCTGCTATTTTGGAGTAGTTTTAAGGGTTCTTTAGGGCTTTTGAATTGATTCCCTGTTGGCTGCCTTACCCCTGCCTTTCTGCACTAATTTTATGGAATTTTACAGCTTTTGAATAAGTGCCAGAAAGAACACAAATAGGGAAAAATGAAATGATCCAAAAGAGGTGGCCACTTTCATTTTTTAAAAAAAGTACTGGTACACAAAAAGACAAGAAAACAATTCTCCCTGTCCCCCACAAACCAACAACATGGAATGAAATGAATGCAAAAGCTTTCACTATGCACATCCCAACCACACATATGGACCTATGCACACCCAGTTCAGCATTTTAAAAAGCTTCTGTAGCCAGAGTTCATTGGTGTAAATTTCTGGAGCAAACTGCCACAAGTTAAAAAGTCAGTGTAGGCATTTGCTATCACACACTAATATGACTCAGTGTGTGATAGGTAATACCTGTGCTGCCTCCTTAGTTTATAGCAATTAGCCACTGAGACGTACACTGGTCACGTTATGCTGGCATAAAAATATATTAGAATTCTCATCAATAATTCCAGAAATAGCCTACAGAAAAGAGAAAAATTAAGGAGCCTTCCAGAAAGGATAAGAAAGGATAAATGCAGTTATTAAACTGTGTACACAATGTGGGCTGCAAATTGGTGAACATGTGGCTTTCCAGAAGTTGGAATTGAATGGAAACACCCATGATCTCTCCCCACCAGTCATTTTGGTTAGGGCTAAAGTGAATTGCAGTCCAACAAGATCTACAGAGCTGCACTCTCTCCACCTCTGAGCCCACAGGTCAAACCACTGGAGAGTTCTGTGCAAAGTGACAGCATGTTCTAGAAATCTGCACCACAGTTCTGTGGTGGAACATAAGAAATTGGATTGTTATGCGTCATGAAGTTGCTTCCAAGCTATGGTGACTTGTTCAGGGTTTTTGAGATGTGTGGAAAAAAAGAACATTCCCAGCTAGCACTGGAGCAGGAACAGGAAGCTTCGCAACAAATTGTGTGGTTGGTTCCATAGTGGGAGACTCATGTGAGTGGGGGAACACTTAGCTGATGGCCTTTCTACTCTTGAGTAGGCTGCTGGCTGTTATCTCTTATTCACCACTTTCTAACACAAGATATTCTCTACCCTTCTTGTTGTAAAAAAACCTTAAACCTTATCCATTTTCCTCTGATTTTTAACAGAATAAATGAAATGCAATAGAACATTGTAGGCATTTTCCATAAAACAGCTTTCTGTGCTCTGACTTTAGAATATAATCCATTGTTTTGCTAGATTTTTTCTTTTTAAAAAAAATGCTAAATTTTAAACCAATTACACAGCAGAACACTAGCTCAGTGCCTCCAAGCAGTAAGTCGCAAGTGGCACACAATTCCTGAGTATTTAATGTGTTAAGGGAGTCCACCACTCAGGTTTATTATTCAATAAAGTCATGCCGGATCCCATGCATGCATCACAAACCTCTTCTGATGGAATATTTGGAATAGTTTCCAAATAATTTGAGCTAAGTACAACCCATGGTTCAAAATTAAAAACAGTACTTCTGTTCCATGGCGGTCTCCTACTGTGCATGCACACAAAGAGAGGCAGAAAGGGAGAGAACTATGATAAAAATGCTATTACTTTTGAGCCAGTTTTCTGAGCCTAGAGCTCTGAAGCCTCAGGTTGGCTGAGGTTTTGATCTGACAGTATCCTATGCTAAGGAAAAAAAGGCGCAGTAGCATCAACATAGCTGATAAACTTTACAGGTTGAACTAGGATGCTGCATTAGCCAATATTTTATCTATCTATCTATCTATCTATCTATCTATCTATCTATCTATCTATCTATCTATCTATCTATCTATCTATCTATCTATCTATCTATCTATCTATCTATCTATCTATCTATCTATCTATCTATCTATCTATCTATAGCATTTTATACTGCCTTTCGCCATAAAAAGGACCCAAATTGACATACATGATTAAAGTAGTATATTTAAAGCTAAAAACAGTAAGTATACAAATAATAAAAGGATCAAACAAATACCACACTCAAAGCAAAACCCAAACCATGTTCAGAGCAGTAAGGCATAATCATCCATTTTAAAACCCCACTCAGATAGCCAGTCACTGAGGGAAAGCTTTCCTGAAGAGAAAGGAGAATGAAGATGAGGTCAACGTGGCCTCCTGTGCACAGTAGCACATCAGAAGCAGCAACACAGATGCCAATTCGCACATCATTGAATTACCTGTCACTTCCTGTATGAACACTGAACGTGAGGTGAGGTGAGATGAAGGCACCTGAAAGCTGTTTGTTGTTTGATCTCTGATGGCTCATCTACATACCTGAAGGCTTGATGCTGGAGCTATGAAGAAATGGATAAGCATACAGTTTAGGTCAACAGTAGAATCTGTTAATTCAGTCACAATGAGCTCTTTACAGCAGTCTGCTGGCTGTTGTAATGTACCTTAGGAAAACATCTATGGGGCAGATGAACTATTTGAAACAGTTTTGTTCTAGGCACTGAAATAAGCTGTTTTCATTTTAGGAAGGAATGTGATTTGTAGATTGTGATCGGGTTCAGTTCCAAATTTTGACAACTCTTCATTTTGCGCGGGAAATATCACCAGAGACGTCTTCTTAATTCTAACATCTTTATCTTTATTATTTGCATGAGTATCAGGACTGTTCATAATTGGATCAAAAACACTTAACTCAGGCAACAAGCCATAACTGTCCATCACAAACTCCTGCCCAAAGTATGTTGAACTCACAGGGATGCTGGGCCAAACCTCTCTGCGTCAGTGGGTTTCTGGTGTGTTGTGCTCCTCACTGCACAGATGGTGCCGCAGCATGGGTGCCGGGCTCAATCCCCCTCAGGTGTGGGTGTTGTATCTGGAATCTAGACGTATCACCTGTCATCCTCTCCCTTTATTCTTGGGAAACACTACTACGGACCATTTTAGCATCGCATACCTCCCTTCACCTGATTCTTTAGGTGAGGGGTCCAGCAGCAATCCCCCTAACTTCAAGTTGGGAAAATCTCTTAATAATTTTTGGGTTTTCAATTTTTCGTATTCCTGCAGCCTTTCCAGCTCTCTCTTGCACTTCCACAACTCTAATTCTACCTCAAACCATTGTTCCCCCTGACTACTTACACCTTCCTTCCAAACTGACAGTTCTTGCTCCTCCCCCTTCCGATTCCCATGCTCCTCTACCAAGCATATTTCAAACTTCCCCTTCATTTCATCTCTCGCCCCCTCCTTGATCATGTTTTCCTTTAGGTCCGACTCTAAACCGGCGCTTTCTGGTTCCATGCCTCCCACTCCACCCTCTGTCTCGTGAGACGGACACTCTCCTTCGAGCCGCCTCCACATAGATTTTATTGCTTCATTATTCATTGTATCTCCTTTTAAAAATATTGTTACTTTTAATGCTATACTTGTATATTATCCCTTCAAAGATGGATGATGCCAAATGAACCAAACAGTTCTAATGGGAGTCAATAATAACATTAATATTAATAATAATAGTCATTAAAATGTGCAAAGAAAAGTAGGCTACAAATCACACTATCTCCAGTGTCTACATATGAATGCCAGGAGTATGGGAAACAAACAAGAACTGGAAATCTTAGTTCAGGTGGGCAAATATTACTTAATAGGAATACCTGAAACCTGATGGGATGACTCCCATGACAATGACTCCATGGCAACTGAAGGATATAAATTGTTAAAAAAGAACAGAAAGAATAGAAAGGGAGGTGGAGTTGCAATATATGTAAAAAATACACATTATTGCACAGAAATACAGGAGGAGATTTGTCCCATTGAAGGCATCTGATCAATGTAGTTGGGGTGAAAAACAAAAGGAACATGATAGCTGGAGTCTACTTCCAACTGCATAATGAAGGAAAGGATGCAGATGAAACTTCTGAAAAACAAATTGCACAGATTTCAAAGAAACACAATGTAGTAGTGATAGGGATTACAATTATCCTGATATCTGTTGGGAGGCAAATTCTGCCAAATATGACCCTTCCAAGAAATTCCTGGCTTGTGTGGCGGATAATTTTCTCCTACAAGAAGTGA
Source organism: Pogona vitticeps (assembly GCF_051106095.1). NCBI lineage: Eukaryota > Metazoa > Chordata > Lepidosauria > Squamata > Agamidae > Pogona > Pogona vitticeps. The sequence continues at coordinate 215,592,133 of NC_135783.1, read as the reverse complement.
AGAAAGAAACTAAAGGACTAGCCAAGGGTTTAGTCCTGGGCCTGGTGCTCTTCAACATTTGTATTAATGACCTGGATCAGAGGGTGCAGGGAATGCTAATCAAATTTGTGGATGGCCCAAAATTGGGTAGAATAGCTAATACCCTGAAAGACAGAAACAAAATTCAAAATGATGTGGCTTGAGCACTGGGCTGAAAACAACAGAGTGGAATTCAACAGAGAAAAATGCACAGCACTTCACCTAGGAAAAAGAAACCAAACACATAGTTACAAGATGGATGATATCCAGTTTAGCAATACAATGAGCGAGAAGGATCTTGGTATCATCAAAAAGGCCACCAGGCTACAAAAAAGGCAAATGTTATTTTAGCCTGCATTAACAGAAGTATTGTCTCCAAATCCTGTGAGGTACTAGTTCCCCTCTACTTGGCACTGGGCAGGCCTCATCTAGAGCAGTGGTTCTTAACCTTGGTTATCCAGGTGTTTTTGGACTGCAACTCCCAGAAGCCTTCACCACCAGTTGTGCTGGCTGGGGTTTCTGGGAGTTGCAGTTCAAAAACACCTGAGTAACCCAAGGTTAAGAACCACTGATCTAGAGTACTGCATCCAGTTCTGGACACCACACTTCAAGAAGGATGCTGACAAACTGGAACAAGTTCAGAGGAGGGCAACAAGGATGATTAGGAGGCTGGAAACCAAGCCTTATGAGGAAAGCCTGAAAGAACTGGGCATGTTTAGCCTTGAGAAAAGAAGACTGAGGTGAGATCTGATAGCACGTTTCAAATATTGTACTTGAAAGCCTGTCATACAGAGGAGAGGCAGGATCTGTTCTCAATCAACCCAGAGTGCAAGACATGCAGCAATGGGCTCAAGTTACAGGAAGACATATTTTGATTGATTATCAGAAAAAACTTCCTAACTGTTAGAGCAGTATGGCAATGAAACCAATTACATTGACAGGTGGTGCATGCTCCAACACTGGAGGCATTCAAGAGAAACTTAAGACAACTACCTGGCAGATATCCTTTGATTTGTATTCCTGCATGCAGCAGGGGGTTGGACTCAATGGCCTTATAGGCCCCTTCCAACTTTATGATTATTCTATGATTCTGTGAACTCCTGATGTTTTAATGAATCACAGGATGTCTAGACAATGGTGTCTTCCATTTGTAACCCACACCTATTGTAGATTACAACAGCCAGCAGTAGTATTCCTACTACTTCTTCTGTCTTTGCTTCTTTCTTCAAAAAACAATCCACCAAGAAGAAAAAAAGATGGAAGAAACTCAGCATGTGTTTTAATTGGAAGGGATCTTAAAAAGCAAACAAAAATCAGAATACTACAAGCCACTGGCCTACACAAAGACACTTTTCTCTGACGTCCTGTAGCATTGTTTCAGCATCAACAACACTGAATGACAAGGCAACATGTGCAGCTCTTGAACTGTGTTATATTTCCCCCATGCACACCATTTTGTGAGGATTGCACCTTGAAGGTAACTATAAATTCATATAAAAAGTCAGAGTAACACCACATAAAGATGGAGGTCCTCCTTCATTAAGTTACAATTGTAATGGAACCTAGCCACGTCTTCATGACCAGAAAGGGTACAACTGTAACTAGCTGTTTCTGACAAGTTATAAGAGGTATAGTGGAAGCAGGACTAGCAGGGTTGAAGCCTGCAGGTTTCCCTGCTACCCCTGAGTTTATCTGCAGTCCTCAAGGTACTTGGGAAAGAAATGGATTTACCCATGAACCTATCCTAGTTGTAATGAAAAGTATTTGAGGGTGGTCTAGTCTTGAACAGGCAATTGGGAGCCAATCCCGCAACCCTCACAGGTGTGTTCGGTGGGGACACAGGAGAGAGTCTTTTCTGTTGCTGCTTCCAGACACTGGAACTCCCTCCCAAAGGAGGCTAGGCTGGCCCCATCTTTATTGTTCTTCTGAAAGCAGGCAAAGATCTTTCTCTTTAGGCAAACGTTGCCGTAGTGACTAGCTGCTTGAGTGCAGTTTCTTTAATGGATTGTTTATAAATTTTTTGGTACTGTATTCAGTGATCCTTTTAATATTGTACAGTGGACCCTCTACTTATGGAATTAATCCATATTGGAACAGTGGCTGCAGGTCGAAAAGTCTGTAGGTCGAGTCTCCATTCACCTACAATGCATTGAAAACCGATTAATCCATAACCGGCTGTTTTTGTCCCGTTTTTGTCCCATTTTGCTTTTTTTCTGGTCTGTAGGCTGCAAGTCGGATCTAAATTTTGAAGCCAGAGAAGTATGTAACTCAAAAAGTCTGCAAGTCGAGCCATCTGTAAGTCGAGGGTCTACTGTATACTCATTGTTACTAATCTTAAATACTGTCTTTTTAATTGTTGTTAACCACCTTGGGCCCTTTATAAGGAGAAAGGTACGCTAAAACAAATAAACTAACAAACACCTGCTTCTCATTCATTGATGTGGACCAGTCCAGCTGCCTGCATTTTGGATTTTTCATGGAGGGGACCCGGCTATGAAGACTGTGATGTTAAGTACTTAACATTTTAAAATTCACCACTATGCCACTGCTAGTTACTTTCCAAGCTGTAGCAAATGTATCTATCACAGGGCCTTACATACCGTACTTACAGAGCAGAAAAGGAAGTTATTCTCCTTTAAGTTGCAACCATAATGTAATTATGCCTTCATTACTGGAAGACACATTAAAATATTTTTTTCTATCTTGTTTCTAAAATTTATCTTTCAGTAACAAATTTCTTTAAAATGTGGTTGCAGAATTTAATTTCTTTATACTGATTTTGGAGGAAATTAATGCTGGTGTGTAGACCAACAAGTAAATCAAGGCCAAGGTTCAGCATTACTGAGCCCCCCACATGACCTACTAGGTCTTAAGGCCTTCAGACATGAAGGGCCATGTAGTGGCTCAGAATTGTGCATGATTCTGTTCCTTTGCCAGGACTTAATTTTACATCTGTATAACACTGAACTTCAGGAGAGAGCAGTACAGACAATTGAACAATCAGCGATCATGTCCCTTAGAGATTTCTCAACACAACTAAATGGTTATTTTGGAAACAAAATGTTTTTAAGAAATCGCACAGCCCTTCAAAGTAGGTATGTATATCTGTAAGGAAGGTTTCTGGATTTATTTCATGCACTCTGTCCTCTGATTTAGGCTCCAGTGCATTAAACTCTATGAATACAGTTCACAACCATCGGGGAGCAATGCAACTGAGCATTCCTGTTGACAACAGATGGTGTTTCACTTTGTGCCCTTTCCCCCCCTTAGTTTCTTGTAAGACCTAGTCATTAAAAAAAAAAAAGCAGCATTCTGCTGTGAGGGGTCCCTAAACTAAATGGAGGGAGTTAAGAGTACCTGGTTGTGTGAGGCCTTCTTTTTTTCTGAGGGAGGGCATAAAATATTAAAGACTAAGCACAATATTATTTCCGTTAGAATATGTATTGTTCTTCTGGCATCATCAGATCAAAGGGCAAGGCCACTGGAAAACATAAAAAGGAATTCCCAGGAGTATGTTTGCCCCATTCTTCTCAATAAATGGGAATACTCATCTGTATACCTAAGAAGGGCAGAAAACGCATGCCTCAAGCTGCTGTAAAGAGAAACCTGTGACTGTAAATTTGGTCATTCGTGTCTTTTAGAAAGAAAATCTGGAAGTTTCTTTCATTCTTTTCCTATCTCCAGTTTTCAGAAGAGAGAGAGAAAGATTTTCCTTTTGGGTAGTTGTCCCTCATGTAAAATCACTTTTAATCTAAAAGGCATGCCACAATAATGTGCTTTTAAAAAGTCTTCCTGTGAAGGTTGTTGGTTTACTGAACTTCATTCTACCATCATAAGCAATTTCCTTTCCCACCAGGTTTATATATATTGGCTTGACTGGCTGGCTGTAATCTCATATTGGCTGAAATCCTGTTGTTTAGCATAGAACACCTCTTTGAATCATTAAGGATCTATTGACTTAAATGAGGGCATGGAGTTGAATAGAGTCACAAACCTCTTCTTCCACAACAGGGTCTCCCTTCTTCTGAGAACTAATGAGTAGTCTGAGAACTACTGCATTAGTGGATTCATCATCCTACTCTCCCTGAGAGGGCATCCTTTTCTCAGTGGGCAGAAGGATTTCTATTAACACTCTTGCTGAATTTTCCTTTTAGTATTTTGTGTGCTTTATCTTGATATTACAACAATTAATTGTAATGATAACAATGCCTACAGTCCACAAGAGAGCAGCATGATAGAGCAGCATGTTGTACTGTATTCATAGGCCACACTGGTGATGTAAAAATAAATATAATTACTGATCTATTCTGTTATTATAAGTATATATGCAGTAAGTGTGTACGTACACACAAAGTGTTTTAAGTTCATTGCTTCCCATTCCTTCTCCTTTGTTCCCTGTATTTCAGCGATGAGGAATCTGTCACATCCAGATGTTCTTGGACCACAGCTCCCACAATCCTGACCATGGTCTGGGACTGATGGGAATTGGAGTCCAACAACACCATTTCCTGCTACATTCAACTTGTTGACATGTGTTGTTTAACAGCTTTTAGCACAGTAGCATTTGACAAGCCAGAAATTATGGCAAAAGCATTGTGAATGTCTGCATGTGGCAAATTTTTAGACTGTTATCTGAGGTACTAGCTAACAGTCCAAATTAGTCTTGAATGGGAATCTATCGCTAACTAGACAGAAATGTTCCACAGGAAGCTGTACACCTTGAGATTCTCCTCTCAGAAAGCCACAAATCTCCCCCTTCCTCTTTTGTTTTTCACATTGTTATTTGAGAGAATTCTTTGCATGGTATGCTTTTAATTCAAGCACTGTTCTAATTGGGCTTACCTAGAGGGTATTGTCAGCGGGGGGAAGGAGGGCAGGAATGGGCTGAAGGCAGGTCAAAGGAGGCAAAGTTCAGCTTCACTCCCCAGTGACCATCTCCAGCTGCCCTCCAACCCCTTCAGGACCGGGACCAGCTGTCTGAACCCACTATTCGCCCCAACTTCATCTAACTGATCATTTTGTGTCCCACCAGCTCTCTCCTGTTTTAAAAACTACTTGGCTAATTTGTAGTGTTTCAGTAGGAATACACATAGTGATCTAATTGGGTCTCACTTGTGCTATATAAAGCAATGTAATGTAACACTCCAATTCCCACAGATACAAAGAGACTTAATCCATCGCTCACTTTGCCAGCCACATACTGCACAGACTGTTTAAATGACTTGTTAAATAAATATAACTAGCAAGACCCCTGTGTACTCATTTCAGGTTTTTAAGCACCACTGTGTGTATCATGTTCCATTTTTGAGTAGCCCCTGTGTCTCACATTGTGTAGATATATTTACAAGAGGCGTGGAACATTTTGAACACAGCTAAACTACCTCAGAATGCTTGGCAAATGAATGGACAAAAATAATTTTACTGTTGTGTACTGGCAAATATGAGTCAGGTTTTCTAAAGTTGTTCATTAATAAAAAAAATGTACTTCAGTACTCAGGTTACACACACACATACAGAGAGAGAGAGAGAGAGAGAGAGAGAGAGAGAGAGAGAGAACATTTAGATAGCCACTTGATGCATCTGAAAAAGTGGATTATAGCCCATGAAAACCTGCATTAAAATAAATATGTCAGTCTTTAGGTGCCATCATGCCTGGTAAGTTTTTTCCTAAAAGCAAATCAGCTATCCTTTCAGTTCCTCACACATTTGGAATGCCGTCTGTTTTCTTGACCTTTGGAATATTTTTTTAATGGCAATACCTGGACATATATATCCAAGAAATATTTTTTTAAAAAAATACCCTTCACGCATATGCACAGTTACATGGATAATTCTCCAAAAGGAATCTATTTTAATTTCAGATTTCACAAGTTTATATAAATGGCATTTAAATGAACATAGATTATGTATGTATGAAGAACTTGTGCATGCCTCAGCAATCATCATCTATGCCAATAATTATCAGTTAGAAGCTGGATTTTATTTTCTTCTCTCAGTTAGAGCCCAGCCTTGCATCCATCTTAGAACACAGCTTCAGCTGTCTGACAGGGCAGAAAAATACATTACAGATAATCCATCATTAGAAGGGGAAATCCTTCAACCGCCAAAAGTGTCTTAGTACACAACAGGAGCTCTTCTTACCTCACACAATTTGCAAATTAGGTACCTTTGTTTTGTGCCTGGACTTAAGCACAGCATTCTTTTGAAGTTTCTGGTTTCTCAAACACAAAGTCTGTTAGAATCATGTTGTCAGCAATAAATTGTGAGCTGTCTTTAATGGCCAGTATCCTGTTAGTTGTACTTGGAAGCATAACACAAGACACAACTTTCAGAGGTGAATTACCACAAGTTACAAAAGTTTGCAAAAGTTCTGTGCAAAGTTGTATGAATCAGCACGCAAGAAATAATAGCCTTGCTAACTTCATAAAGCTTACCACCAAATGTTAATGCTATTTGCTTCAAATTGGTGTAAAATGACAACAGGGTTTGTCCGATGCCTCTTTTGGCCTTTAGTCTTATCTTTCTACAGCCGATATGGCTTACTGGTTGGACTGATACTATGGAGAACTGGGTTCAAGTCCCTGCTTGGCCATTGAAACTCACAAGTTGTGGCAGTAGTAAAACAATCCTTGAACATCAAACATGCCTCAAAAATCCTATTGAGGTTGCCCTAGGTGAAAAGTGAGTTGCTGGAATTTAAGAACAATTTACCTTTCTGAACTGAGATGGCAAAAACATTCTCAAATTTTACAGTCTCTGTTCCAAAACATGTGAGACAGAACCCAGTTACCAGATGATACGTTTGTTATGTATGTTAGGAGTGCTGGTAGTCTTCACTCTGCACACCCTCGACTGAGCCACATGAAAGCTGCAATCCTTTCCTTCCTCCCCCACCCCCTGTTTCTTTATATCTAGCATTGTTTAGTCCCTCCATAGTGCCCTCTTTTCTTATCTCTTCTTTTTATTCATTTTTGAAACATGAAATACAAAAAGAAATTGTGGTGCCCTTTCCTCAATTTTATGTCAGAACATCACACAGTTGTTGTTGATAATGCCCACCCAATGTTTCTGTATCATGGCCTTTAACCTTCATTTAATTTGATACTGGATGAGCATTATGTCACTTCCATACAACCAGCACTTTGTACAAGCTGGATTACCTCATCTGCACATGAAATGTTAGCACACTATGAATCCAAGTCCCAAGGAAAAACCATGTTGCCATGATAATGCCATAGAGGTTGAGCCTCAGAGTAAATATTTTTAGTAATCATTATTTATTTATATTCGTTTATTATATATGAAGCCAGACACAGGGAAAACCAAAAGGGTGTGCAGTTTTCACCCTCCCTGGTGTCACATTGATGTGACATTTGTGTCAGGGGTTAAATATGCTATTACCACTGGTGTCAAGAAATTAGAACTACAGCTAAGATGTAATCACTAGCATTTTTAATATTCCCTAGCAGGGGAAAATGTGAAATACGTAAGAGGAGCATCTATGCTTCATATATCTAGATTGTTTCACAAAAAGATTGTAACATCTAGAGACATGTTCTTTTTAGTTTTTCCGAGGATTTAAAAGCTGGCATTACTCTTCTATGTAGTAAGAGACGGATCAATTATTGGCCCTATATTCACCAGAGTTAGCCTGTTTTTCTAATTGATCGACATATAAAGAGCTTCCCTCTGAGCTAAAGAGATTTACAAGAAGGAGGCCGCTCCTGCACAGAAACTTTAGTGACTTTTACAAAACTAACTGATGCAGTAATTTCCAACGAAGGCAGTGCATTGCTCTCTTGCAGCCAAAGCAACAGGGAGTCCGGTAGCACTGTAGCAACTAGGCCTTTTACTATGGCATTAGTTTGCATTAACTAGAGTCTATTGTGGTCTTTCAGGTAATAGTTGTTCTGGCACAACACTACAATTACAAAGAGCATGAAAGAGCGAGCCACAAGTCTGTATATCATCCTCAGTGGGCTTGGCTACACAGGCTGACTGAAGCAGGCTGATGCAGACCAAATAGGGCCACCTAAGGTTGAGTAGAAATCCAATGCACCATGTGGTGCAGTCTTTGTATCTACATGGCATACTCACTCTTTGTGGCATACTCACCTCTTGTAAAAAAATCAGGGCAAAGAAAAAAATCTCATTCCTTACTCACTTCTGTCTCCTTCCACTTCTCTCTCTCTCTCTGTCTGTGTGTGTGTGTGTGTGTGACAGTGGTTCCCAACCTTGAGTAACCCAGGTGTTTTTGGACTGCAGCTCCCAGAAACCCTGGCCAACACAGCTGATGGTGAAGGCTTCTGGGAACTGCAGTCCATGAACACCTGGGTTACCCAAGGTTGGGAACCACTGCTCTAAGAGTTAAGACACATTAACATTGGAAAATACCATTCGTCATATTCAAATCCTTTCAGCATGTTTATTTTCACTTCTCCCTGTTCTTCCTTAGTAGCTAACCAGCTGAAAATAATTACCGTATGTAAGTTGCTTCATCAACATCATTAGGACCATCAAGATGGAAGATGCCACACAGGTCCTCTAATCCTTTGCTGATGCAGAAATCTAGTTCACTTCAGTAATCCATAGTTCTGGTTGCTCTCGCTAATCATAGTGAAAAAGTGAGGAATTTTAGAAGCTGTTAATAGGTATTTAGGAAATACGTGTCTATGTTGGTTTTTTTGTGTGTGACAGATCTTTTTTTGCTGGCCTGCAAAGTCCCATCATTTGTCTCCATTATTTCTTCTGGTGAAAGCTTCAGTCCAACAGTATCTATAGGGTCATACGTTTTCCACCCCTGGTGTAAATATACATTTTTATACTGTTCTATTTAATCCCAGAGGTAGATACCTGTCAGGATCACAATGCCTATAAAGACAAAAATAAAAGAACAACTGGAATTCATAAGCATGAGATATTGCTAACACCTGGACATTGTTAAACTTTTAATATATAAAAATCTATATCACAATACTATGTATTACTATATTGTGGGGATTTTTGTTTTCTTTTTCCTCTTCTTAAAGTGATAGGCCAAAACATAGGGTTTTACTTTATGCATAAATGAACACACACACAGTATTTGTTAAAATATGAGTGAATTTCATTTCAGCTAAAGTTCTGCTTTTTTTTTCTTTTTCTTTGTAGCACTCTTAAAAGGAACCATATGAGGCTTTTGGTTGGATAAGTTCCTTAGAATGGCAGTGCATCTTTGTGTGTTCATACAAATTCTTTAATTTTAATGTGCATTCCATTAGAATTTACAGATGTTAAAAATATTAGTGATACCTATAAAGCAACGGCTTATTCAGCAATGAAAAAAACATGTTGTAAAGTTACTGCCCATTTAGTCACCACTGGTGGGCTCAGGTAGACCATAAAAACCTTCCCAATCATGCGTAGTGTGGCTTGTTTGGAGTTGGGTCTTTAAAAAGACTGCTGTGGAGGCAGAGAAGATTTAAAGCTAGTGTAATGTGATTTGGCTGGAACACAAAGAAGGTGTGAGGTCCTGAGCTCAGAAAGAAAGAATTCTGATATGTGTGTAGGCAAAAGAGCCTGTCATTTTTTTATTTTAAGGAAAAGAAGAATGGGAATTACTTTCCGTGAACACAGGTATCCATAATTCTTTCAAAAGCATGTGTACAGTCTTCCTGAGTAAGATTCTAATTGTTGGATGCATGCAATTTTTAAAATGTGGGAATACCTTCTTTGTGAGAATTTTGCGCCAAGTAAAGCAATGGTGAAGCATGTGATCTTTTCCTTCTTAAGACACTTCACATAAGCACACCTCTCTTATCACCCTTTGCTTGCTGTGCGTTTAAGTGCATGACTGTACAGATTTCAAGATGCTTTATTGGGATTCCCATTTCCGGAACCTTTTGTACTGGACTGGATTAAGTGTTAAGATAGGCATCTACACAGCCCTGGACTTCATTCTGTGTCTAATGCAAAGGATCTACTTATCTTTACCTCTACAAATCATAAGATTGCAGGGATTTCTTTGTCATTACTAAGAAGGAGCATGAATTATATTCACAGGGCCAGAAAAATGCAAAATAGCTAGTACTTCACCAGTCCGGTCTTTCACATGATGTATTCTGCATATAAGTTAAATAAGCAGGGGGACAATATACAGCCTTGTTGTACTCCTTACCCAATTTTGAACCAATCAGTGTTTCCATATCCAGTTCTAACTGTTGCTTCCTGTCCCATGTATAGGTTTCTCAGGAGACAGATAAGGTGGTCAGGCACTCCCATTTCTTTAAGGACTTGCCATAGTCTGCTGTGGTCCACACAGTCAAAGCCTTTTGCATAATGAAGCAGAAAGTAGATGTTTTTCTGGAACTCTCTGACTTTCTCCATAATCCAGCGCATATTAGCAATTTGGTCCCTAGTTCCTCTGCCCCTTCGAAATCCAGCTTGTACTTCTGGGAGTTTTCAGTCCACATATTGCTGAAGCCTACCTTGGAGGATTTTGAGCATAACCTTCCTAGCGTGGGAAATGAGTGCAATTGTACTGTAGTTGGAGCATTCTTTGGCACTGCCTTTCTTTGGGATTGGGATGTAGACTGATCTTTTCCAGTCCTCTGGCCACTGTTGAGTTTTCCAAACTTGCTGGCATATTGAATGTAGCACCTTAACAGCATCATCTTTTAAGATTTTAAATAGTTCAGCTGGAATGCCATCACCACCACTGGCCTTGTTGCTAGCCAGGCTTTCTAAGGCCCACTTCACTCTCCAGGATGTCTGGCTCTAGGTCAGCAACTACATTGTCTGGGTTGTCCGGGATATCCAAATCTTTCTGATATAATTCCTCTGTGTATTCTTGCCACCTCTTCTTGACGTCTTCTGCTTCTGCGAGGTCCCTTCCATTTTTGTCCTTTATCATGTCCATCCTTGCACAAAAAGTTCCTCTGATATCTCCAATTTTCCTGAACAGATCTCTGGTTTTTCCTTTTCTGTTATTTTCCTCTATTTCTTTGCATTGTTCATTTAAGAAGGCTCTCTTGTCTCTCCTTGCTATTCTTTGTAAGTCTGCATTCAATTTTCTGTAACTTTCCCTATCTCCCCTACATTTTGTTTCCCTTCTCCTCTCTGCTATTTGTAAGGCTTCCTTGGACAGCCACTTTGCTTTTTTGCATTTCCTTTTCTTTGGGATGGTTTTTGTTGCTTCCTCATATACAATGTTACGAGCCTCTATCCAAAGTTCTTCAGGCACTCTGTCCACCAAATTGAGTTCCTTAAATCTGTTCTTTACTTCCACTGTGTACTCATAGGGGATTTGGTTTAGATTATACCTGAGTAGCCCAGTGGTTTTTCCTACTCTCTTCAGTTTAAGCTTGAATTTTGCTATGAGAAGCTGATGATCAGAGCCACAATCAGCTCCAGGTCTTGTTTTTGCTGACTGTACAGAGCTTCTCCATCTTTGGCTGCAGAGAATATAGTCAATCTGATTATGGTATTGCCCATCTGGTGATTTCCATGTGTAGAGTCGCCTCTTGTATTGTTGGAAAAGAGTGTTTGTTATGACCAGCTTGTTCTCTTGACAAAACTCTATTAGCCTTTGCATTGCTTCGTTCTGAACTCCAAGGCCAAACTTCTCTGTTGTTCCTTTTATCTCTTGGCTCCCTACTTTAGCATTCCAATCCCCTAGAATGAGAAGAACATCTTTCTTTGGTGCCAGTTTTAGAAGCTGTTGTAAGTCTTCATAGAATTGGTCAATTTCAGTCTCCTAAGCACTGGTGGTTGGTGCATAAACTTGGATTACTGTGATGTTGAAAGGTCTGCCTTGGATTCGTATTGACATCATTCTATCACTTTTGAGATTATATCCCATTACAGCTTTTCCCACTCTTTTGTTGACTATGAGGGCTACTCCATTTCTTCTACGGGTTTCTTGCCCACAATAGTTGATATGAATTCACCCATTTCCGTCCATTTTAGTTCACTGACGTCCAGGATGTCAATGTTTATTCTTGCCATCTCCTGTTTGACCACATCCTGCTTACCAAGGTTCATAGATCTTACATTCCAGGTTCCAATGCAGTATTTTTCTTTGCAGCATCGGACTTTCCTTTCACTTCCAGCCACGTCCACAGCTGAGTGTCCTTTCGGCTTTGGCCCAACCACTTCATTAGCTCTGGAGCTACCTGTACTTGTCATCCACTCTTCCTCAGTAGAATGTTAGACGCCTTCCGACCTGAGGGTCCCATATTCCAGCATCATATGTTTTAGCCTTTTGCTTCTGGTCATGGGGCTTTCTTGGCAAAGATATTGGAGTGGCTTGCCACTGCCTGCTCCAGGTGGATTGCGTTTAGTCAGAACTCTCCACTATGACCTGTCTGTCTTGGGTGGCCCTGCACAGCATAGCCCATAGCTTCACTGAGTTACTCAAGCTGCTTCGCCATGACAAGGCAGCAATCCATGAAGGGGCACTCTGAATTAGCATTGTTTTATCCCTTGGACTGCGAAGACACTGGCCTTTTTGAAGTGGGCTGGTGTGGTCTCTTGAGAGTCCCCTGGACTGCAAGGAGAACAAACCTATCAATTCTAAAGGAAATCAAACCTGAGTGCTCACTGGAAGGACAGATCCTGAAGTTGAGGCTTCAGTACTTTGGCCATCTCATGAGAAGAGAAAACTCCTTGGAAAAGACCTTGATGTTGGGAAAGTGTGAAGGCAAGAGGAGAAGGGGACGACAGAGGATGAGATGGTTGGACAGTGTCATTGAAGCAACCAACATGAATTTGACACAACTCTGGGAGGCAGTGGAAGATAGGAGGGCCTGGCGTGCTCTGGTCCATGGGGTCACAAAGAGTTGGACATGACTAAACGACTAAACAACGACGACGGTGTGGTCTAACTAGGTACATCGGCAGTTGCGGGGGGGAGTGATATGCCATTTGGTACAATCCTCATATCCAAATGACATACCAATCTCAAGCAACCTTATTTAGTCCAGTTCCTTCCATTGTTAATCTCCAGTATTGTGAAATGGCTTAATAAGCAAGCCACTCAGCGGAGGAGCAGGGGAAATGAAATTATTATTATTGGCTTTGGTAGTGTCTACCACTGGTGCACTGAATCACTTAAACAATTTTAAGAAAAACTTTTTGGTTTGTGTGCCATGCCAATCAAAAATGGTCTGCATATATATTCAGTAACATGTCCTTAACTTGTAGTCTATATCTCATATTAGCATCTCATGGTTACACAAGTGCTCCAGGATAGCAAAAATTCACACACACATACGTAGAGTAAGTGATTCAGCATATCAACTTTGGATCTGCAAAGTTTGCCATCCTGGTGCGCTTGTGTAACTGTGAGATGCTAATATGAGATATAGACTATGAGTTAAGGACACATTACTGAACCTCCTGTCTATTATGCTACATACAAAGGCAGATCATGAAATCTCACTTGCAGTTCCCCATGGGAAGACAGGAAGCATCACATAGTAATCATGACAAAGTGGGGGCACATTTTCTGCACCCCATGCCCAGTTCACGCAGTAGGTGGACTTTCCCATCTGTCCACCTAACTGAAAAAAAACCTGGAAGTCTGCCATATTTTTACAGTCGAGTAAATGTTTTGTGAAACATCTTTCTCATTTTGCCCCAACTCTATCCAATATAAATTGGCTCCTAAGATACATATATTGCCTGTGTTGTCTTTGCATTTTGTTTTGATGTTCTGGAGAAACTGCATTGCTATGAGCTGCAGTGTATATGACCTGTTGATGGGTATTGGCTGTGCTCATTATTACCATTTTAAAGCACTGCACCTAAATCTGTTCTGACATGAGTAAGGAGAATTCTATGATTGTTTCCAAGAGGCTTTCAGCAGTGCGCGATGAATGTAATTGTGGAATTATGAAGTGGCTTCTCCTTCACTTGAACTCTAAAAGTGGGCTGACTTTCAACTCTGAGAAGATAATTTCAGAAAGCAAGGACAGAAATTCTACTTGAATTGATCAGGATTTTCTCCCAAACTCACAATCGTATTCATTTTTCCTCCTATCGTTTTTCGAAATAGTAATTTAAAGATCACTTATCTGAAACAGGAGTGTTTCATTGTACAATAGGGAGATAGACTGAGCACCATGAATACTCCTAACTGTAGGTTCTCATTTTATTGTCACTATAACTATTGTTGTGTTCAGTGGTGATGCATTGTTCAAAAAGAAGAAGTCAGCATAATTTAAAATTGCATTCTTCTTTTTGTGTTCACTGGAGTAGATGCTGTTGGAGAGTAAACTTGGAATTGTTTTCTCAGCCCACTTCCTCCGCTGTAAAGGAATCACATCTAAATACCTTTCTAAGAAAATAAAAAATCCTACATATATTAGGAAAGGTGATAAAGCCCTAGTTCTAGGTAACTAAATTGGGCATGTCAAGAGTATAGCTGCCCTTTTATCTCTAGACAACAAAGAGAAGATGATTCCTCCATGGAAGGATGAAAAGGAAAGAACCCTAAGAATATCAATCTAAGATGGAAGGTGTTGGAGGAATTTGGAATGTGGTTATTCCCTTTTTGGTGTATAGAAAAGCATGGATAAATCTGCCCAGTCTCAATAGTTTTTCACCAGGATTCACATCTTGGAAGGATCAGTGAACTCACATATTGAGAAGGACTTCAATTCATCTGGAAAAGCTATTTTTAAAAAATCTTCCAAAATTTAGAGGTAGCCCACCAATCAATTGTCCCATATCCATATCTACATGTGGGTAACCATGTCTGCATATTTAAGTAATGTGTCTTCAAGTCACAGGAAGTACAGCGGCAGAAATTAGAATGCCTGAAGAGGGAACTGGATAGAACTGTTGTAATGATTAAATATTTGTGTTACAAAAGTTAAAAAAGGGTTGTGTCTCTAAGATGTGAATTTGACAGGCAGCTAATAAATTAAGTCTTTGGGGAATCTGGAGAGGGGCAAGGGAGCAAGAGAAAGAGAGAAAGAAAATAGAAGTGTTGTGGAGGAGGAAGGTCAGATCAAGCAATTTTATTTATTTATTTATTTATTGAGCTTATATGCCACCCATTTAGACAAAGTTTTCTCTGGGCGGCTCACAAAACACAGAATAAAAACAATTAATATGAAGTAACAATATGAAGCAAGACATATGCAAGGCCTAATTCAGACTGGGAGGAAGAAAATAGAAAATGTTTTCCCCCATGCATACAAGGATGATGGTGTCTCTCTGTTTACAAGGGAAGTGAAAAATGGAGAAGTGAGGACTGGAAATACTGCTATTACCAAAGACTCTTCTGTTAATTGGGAACTTACTGTAATTTATAGATCACACTTAAACATCGGAACACTGACATGGTGTGGTTGATTCCTTAGGTATTTTTGAAACTATATTGTTATCGTGTTAAAAGGACACCTAGTGTGTGTCTGTGTGGACAGACAGACAGACAGACAGACAGACAGACAGACAGACAGACAGACAGATAGATAGATAGATAGATAGATAGATAGATAGATAGATAGATAGATAGATAGATAGATAGATAGATAGATAGATAGATAGATAGATAGATAGATAGATAGATAGATAGATAGAGCCCTGAATACTGAAGCAGAAGGGATGTGTATCTTTTCATGTAGTTGCTACTGGAGGCAGGAATGAGGCAACCAAATTTACCTGGAGCCCAGGTTATTGCCAGAGTGGCAGCACAGTCTGCAGCAAGTCCGTCCGTCAGCTTTGTGTTGTCAATGGCATTTCCTCAAGGGGACACTGGCAGGACAGTCGTTACCCTGGACTGGGGAATTGCATGTGGCCACTGGCTGGCGCAGCAGGGTATGTGCCTAATTGAGGGCTGCTGACTTCACTCTGGACTGCCAGCAGGGATTAAATCAGGGGCCCCACTGCAGCCTTGGCCATGCAGGCTGCTCAGTCATAGACCAACAACAGACTATGAGTAGTTCCAGATGTTTCATACCTACTGCAGACAAACGTTAACTCTGTCTGCTGTGGAATTATGTGTCTTGTGTGTCCAATCATGTAGCTCAGGTGTCAGCAACTTATGTCCCTCCAGGTATTACTGGACTTATATAAGGCTTTGCTAACATAGCCAGTGATAAGGGCTGACAGGCGTTTCAACCCAGCAGCAATGGGGGGCTAAAAGTAACACAGAAGCCAGATGGATAGCTCAGTGGTTTAGGTATCTGGCTGTAGAGCCAGAGGCAGGGAGTTTGAATCCCCACCATACCTCCAGGGAGAAGCCTTTGTGGCCTTGGGCAGGCTGCATAGTCCCCGAGTGTCGCCAGAAGAGGAGAGTGGCGAACCACTTCAGAGTATTCTCTACCTGGAAAACCCTGAAAAGGTTTGCTATAGGTCAGAATTGACTTGACAGCACATGATCAGTATTATTAAGTAATTCAGATGCTTACTCCTCTCCGAGCTGTATGGATTTTTCAGAGGTAAGTTGTTAGGAGTATATTTTAAAATGCAAGAAAGCCAAGCTTATTAGGAGTGTTTCTTGAAATATTAAGGAGAATAATTCTTTTTTAAAAAAAAAAAACCTCTTTTTTTTAAATGCCTGCTCCCTGAAGGAAGATAGGTGTCCCCATTGCAAGGACTGCAGAGAAACTCAAGAACGTATTAATCTGAATCAAACTGTATTAAAGACACACTCCATCTCTAGGAAATGATTTGACAGATATACTAAAATTACCTCCAGCAACGTTGAGTGAACACATTTAAATTCTGATCACACAGAAAAAATGTAAAATATGGTTCTTATCAGGCTTTTATATCTGACATGTAGTCTGTTACCTGGTGACACTTCTCTGAACTATCTAGAGATCATTCAGCTAATGCACTTGTAAAAGGTAAAATTAGGGATAGTATAAAGTCATTAAACTAGAAATTATATGGATTTCCTGGGCCTTCAAATGTAATTTTATAAAATGAGTAAAATGACTCCACAAATGTCAGCAGGCATTTCCCTTTTTCATGTTCTACCTATTTGTGCTTCCTTCTTCTTTGACTGGTCTAGTGATAGTGCCTGTTGCCACAGTATGTTTCTGGTGTTGCATTTTAAGAAATAACAACTCATGTGAGGATTGTGAGTTCAGTTGGTCTTTTATAGTGGCTATTAATCCTGCACTGAAAATTTATCCCATAAGAATTTTGACCATTTATTGAACCAATTTTTTTTTAAATCTGAGATGTTTAGCTTTATTACTCCTTATGAAATAGAAGGCCACTTTGTAGAATTATTTCTCTTAAGATTTCTTCATCATTTCGTGTGACTACTACCTTGCCTCCACCTCAGTGCCCTAAAAAGGCACTAGATAGAGAGCCTAGCAGGGAAATTAAAATGGTGTCTACATTGCTGTTGGGGTCCCAGTGTGGTATAGTAGATAGAGTAACAGATTAGGACTCAAGAGCTCTGGGTTTGAATCCCCACTCAGCCAAGGAAACTCACTGCAGGGAGGTGGAACTGGTAAGACCTCTCCTCAAAATATCTCACTTACCTTGAAAGCCCTATTAGGGTTGCTACAAGTCAATTCCAACTTGACACCACAGAACCACAACAATAACAACACCGTCACACAATTGCTGTTTCTGCCACCAGGAATGGCACTGCAAAAACCAAACAAAAAAAAAAACCCACAACGTACCACACCCCCTGTAATGGTGAGCCCTAGTTCTGTGAAATTTTTAAAAGAATTTCTCTTTTCCCTGAGGAAAAAAATCAGGGATTGTCCCCCACCCAACCCCAATTTCTTTGCCCACAGGTAAGGTGGAGAATTTTTAAAGGCCATTTGTGCAGAGCTTAGTTGCCATGGTGAGGAGGCTGCATGAAAAAGATCCAGGCCTAAGACTGTGGACATACTGTACAGTGACCCTCATGTATGCAGCAGCCTGCCACATCCTTATCAAGACATGGTCTCTATAGCGTGGCAAATATCCAACAAGAAAAATCTCAATGTGAGATTTATTATATGCAAAGTAGAGCTCAAATGGTTGCTTATAGCTTTCTATTTTCTTTTCTTCTTGAAATATGGCTCCCTTTTCAGACCATTTTTGGGGTTGCATTCATGAAATATTCATTTCTTGTTGGCTTTATCCTTAATGAAGGGCATGGTGGAACAAGGGGGAGGTTGGCAAAATCTACTTCTGAGCCTCCTGCTGCTGAAGTTCCTCCTCTCCTTCATCCCATATCATTATGTCATTATGTCCAACCGTCCTGTGTGGGAAGGATTCTTTAAAAAAAGAGAAAGAGAGCAAGTGAAGTCTACCTGACAGCCTGCTTCCTGCTGATCTTTTCCTTTCCTCTCCCCTCAGCAGTGTTTTCTACCATCCACAGCCTGTGGGGTGGTTACTTACAAATGGTTATATTGTTTCTCATGAATTTATTCATAAACCTTTTGTTATATAGAGAAGTTGTAAATAAGTGGCCATATCAGAAAGTCTTGTGTGTATTGGTATACCGTTCGCAATGTGGAAAATAACAAGTATGTTCATAGACTCCTTAATGTGCCCCCATAACTACACAGTATAATTCCATGTAAAACATAAAGATATGCTGGTGCCACTTTTTCATGCAAGATGCAGTATGGCTGCTCTAGGCAGGAGTCCTTAAAGAAACACAGGCTGAAATCTTGTTGCTTTGTTATGCAGGCAAAAGTCATGGCATGCGCCCGCTTCTAGCTAGCAAGTAACATGTCCCCATTGCGATTCTTGGTTGTCTGTCCAGCCAGGATGTGCCTGCGTCCCCAGGAAATGCAGTGGTGGCTCATTAATCGCCATTAGAAGTGAAAGCTGTGTAACAACTTATTAATTAAAAATATTTTAACCCTGCCTTTCTCCATAAAAAGGACCCAAGGTGGCTTAGATCATTGAAATACAATGTTTAAAGCTAAAATCAATGAGTATAAAATGGCAGTTTACATCAAAAGACAATATTAAAGCTAACAACAATAAGTATAGAAATATTAAGGAACAAACAAATATACCACTCTGAGAAATGGTAAACACAAGCAATAATAAAAACTCAGTAAAAGCAGTATTGCATAACAATCCATCTAAAAATCCCACTCAGGCAGCCAACTACTGAGGGGAAGCTTGCCTGAAGAGAAAGCTCTTCCCCTGATTGAGGAAGGACAGCAAAGATGGGGCCAGTCTGGCTAACTGTGGGAGGGCAAAAGACTTTTTCCTGTGTCCCCATCAGACACACCTGTGAGGGTGGCAGGACCGAGAGGAAGGTCTCTCCTGATGATCTTAACACTCGAGCAGGCTCGTAATGGGAGACACCATCTTTGAGATACAGTAGCTTTCATCCAAGCTGTTTAGGGCTTTATAGGTTAAGACCAGCACTTCAAATTGTGCCTGAAAATGGTTCAACAGCCAGTGGAGCTTACGGTATGTACCAGAGGAGTTGTGATTGCCAGTGATTGCTGTAACTAGCCTCAGTCAGTGATCTGGTTGCTGTGTTTTGGACCCACTGAGGTCTCCTTACACTTTCCGTTGGCAGCCCGATATACAGCATGTTATAGTACAGTAATCCAGCCGGGATGTAATTAAGGCGAGTGTCACTGTGGCCACATCAGATCTCTCAAGAAACAGTAACAGCTGGCACACTAGTTTTCATTTTGAAAATGCACTCCTGGCCACCAGCGAAACATAGCAACAAGATCCCAGCCGGTGAGGCAATAGACACCTCCTATTTCTTTCTCATCACACGTCATTCCACGGCTTGCCTATTCTACATGCCTTGTTACTACTCACAGAAACTATGGGCCACAGGCTCTTACTAAGCTGTGGTACCAAAATGTTTTGGACAGACGTTGGTAGTATTTTTATTGCCCACCTCACCCATATGATTGCTGCATGTAGTGAACACGCTTCATCTTCATCTTACACCTCAAAACACCTTTGGTTGATGCCCGATGATTTTTTTTCCCACAGCAAAATCAAACATTGTGAAAGTTCACCTCAGCCATTGTGTAAACCAAACCTCTAAGAAATTAAAGATTGAGGCTTCCTCTGGTTCAATGCCATACTGAGTTCTTCTAACCTGATTCAGAAAGTAACATAAATTGCAAATGCTATGAAATATCAGTTAAATTTTTACTTATATCCCTTAACTTTTGCCTGCTATGGGGCAAGAATTCTACTGATACCTATAAAGCTCGGTGTGTTATTGTTATTTGTTTTAATGAATGATTTACTGTTGATAGACACCAAAGTGCTCTTTTTAAAATAATAATAATAATAATAATAATAATAATAATAATAATAATAATAATAATAATAATAATAATAATAATAATAATAATAATAATAATAATAATAATAATAATAATAATAATAATAATAATAATAATAATAATAATAATTGCATATATGTAGAAGGAATAGGCATATTTATGCTTGTAAAATGTTTAGGATGAATTAAATTGCTCATACATGCTTGAAGACAGTGTTGCCATGGTTTCCTATGCCAGGAAAAAAAAGGGGGGAAGTAATTGCTGTACAAGCTAGATATCCTTTCGCAACTGTGATTACAAAATAGAAATGAAGGCCACACAGAGGAAAGGAATTTGGGTGTTTCAATCATGTTCTTCCTGGAGAACATTAATAGCAAGTATTGACAGACAAGTTTTTAATGCCAGGCTTGAGGTCTGGAGAATGACTAATATCTGTTGTCACACTGGACTCAGCAGCTTCTAAACTACCTCAATTCAGGATGTCATTTAGTCTCTGAAGGAAGGAAGTGTTATTCCAGGAAGGAGCTTCAGGATATCCTACAAGCTCTTTCCCAGAATAGCTCTAGATGCCAAGAGGCCAGAAATAATAATGCCTCGGGAAGGCTCACTGGTCTAGGAGAGATTTGGATAAACAATGCGGAAGACAGATTGGTCTGTTTAGAACTGAGCCAGGAAAGATGGCAGAGGACAAAGGAGCATCTAGTGGCTGTTCACAGGAAGATACATCAGCCAATGGAAAAACTACTGTGAACCTTAGGAAGGAGTTTCTTCACTCTTTGCCTTGAGCGTAGTTCACGTTTGCTTCTATACAATTCATATTTGCAGGGTGTGCCTGATGTTTTGGTCAACTGAGATGTGAGGACAGGAACAGGGAACAAAATTAGCAATGGCATCATGCACACTATTCTACAAATCAGGGATGGCCAAAGGGTGGCCTTTGAGATGCTGAAGGTCTGCATCTTCCAGGATTACTCATCTATGCTGGCTAGGGCTGACAGGAGTTACACTCTCCACTTTTCCAACAACTTCCAAGAGATAAGTTGTTTACTTTAGCCATCCCTGTTGTAAACAAATGGGCCAGACATGTAAATATGTGTGTTGCATAATTTTTGGCCATAACCCATGCAGGATGTTGGCATGTGAGTAAATATTGCACTTGGTGGCCAGTATCCTGCTGCAGAAACTTAGAGCAAAAGGGCAATCATATACACGTTTCTCCTGCTCTGGCAGTTCTCCCTGTTGCATGCCTGTTTTCACAGTAGTTGTGAGATTAGTCAAGCAACCAGGCCTGTGATAAAAAGCCTGCTGAAGTGGCAGAGAAAGTAGCAGGGCTTGTAACTAGGGCGCCAAAAGCTAAGAAGAACCAAACTCTAGAGGTAAGATCCTCTGATGAATGTTAGAAAAATAAATAGCAACTTTCCTCCACCCTCTTCACTTTCCTTTAAAAAAAAGGAATAAACATTTCTCTTTATTTTGGGAGTGGGACAGGGAACACTGCATTCTCCTCCTCTTTTGCCCTGGGTGCCAAAATGGCGAATTCTTGCTCAAGGCAGGGCAGGAGGAAAAGGACATTTACTCAATTGCACTTCCATACTGCATGCCTGTCATAGGATACTGGTAGGTATGCCTGAGGACACATTTCATGTTGCAGTGATCCACGAAAGCTCACACTGAATAAATCTCTTTGTCTGTAAAGTGTCATCATACTTCTGTTTGTAATTTTGATTTTTCTTTTCTGAAAGGCAGGCAGAAACCAACTCATATAGCTACCTCTTGGCAAAGTCCATAGAAACAGGTGACAAGAAATGGCTTTCGTGTGGGGTGCTGACATAGAAGACTGGAATTTATGTTGGCAAGCAGCATCTGAACAAGTCTTTGGGATTGTGCTGCTTTAAATTTGAATAGGCTTATATTAACCTCTGCTTTCCAGCAATAAATGCACCTTTGCCTTCTGAGATGGGCCAAATATTTTCATCATTAGCAACCCTGATCAAATGCCCCAGAGAACCAAGGCAGTGATAAAGAGTTAATGAAGCACTTTGAGTAGCAGGGACACTGATACATCAGTTGCCACCTCAAGTTTCCCTGTTGCCTTTAATTAGGGGCTGTCCAGACTGGCTGCTTTGGGTGTGGGGTGGATAGGGCTACAAAGGGTCCGTTGAGGTCAGAAGATGAGGAGCAATGTGCCATTTGGCATGTCCCTCCCATCTGAACAGCAAATGACCCCTTGAAACCAAATAAGCTGTCAATTTGGTGCTTTCCCTGATCTTCTGAGTGCTGTTCTATTTTCTCCCTTCCCCCTGCCCTTCTCTCATTCCCCCCTCACTTGCTCTCTCAAACTCTATCTCAGAACCATACAATCATATAATAATTGCGTTGGAAGGGGCCTATAAGGAAAGGACCAACCCCTGCTCAGTGCAAGAATCCAAATCAAAGCACATCTGACAGACGGTTGTCCAATTTTCCTTTGAATGCCTCCAGTGCTGGAGCATTCACCATCTCCTGAGGTAATTGTTCCATTGTCATACTGCTCTAAATGTTAAGGCATTTTTCCTGATATTCAGCCTAAATCTAGCTTCCTCTAGCTTGAGCCCATTATTATGTGTCCTGCAGTCTGGGATGATCAAGAAGAGATCCTGCCTCACCTCTGTATGACGACTACCTTTCAGGTATTTTGAAAAGTGCTATCATATCTCCCCTGAGTCTTCTTTTCTCAAGGCTAAACGTGAAGATGCTGGAGGCTGCTACCTACCAGCTAAACAGGCTAAACAATTAACATGCCCAAGAAAATGCATGTTCTACCATTGGGCACTATAGCTCTTAAAGAAGATGGATTGCTCCAAATAGAAACACTAGCAGATGAGCTCTTCCCTCCCCCATCCAAACTGTGCCATCAGCGAGCCATGTATCATATGTATATGCCACTGTGGACAGGCCCTTAGGTTAGCAGTAATCCTCACAGCAAAATGTATTGTCTCGCCATGTCACTGATGAAATGCAAAGTGTGTTGGAGAGGTGAGAGTGGATTGTTCTTGAATGAACAATGAAGATATATTGCCTTCACAAAATACCTTCTGCTGGTACAGGTGAAAGCTGCTAACTTGTTGATAAGGCTCAACACAGATACCTGCCCTTCTTGACTCTCCATGGACGATCATAATGATAAGCACCTACACTTTAGAATTTACCAGTACACCCCTACTAGAAAAAGGCAAAAAGTGAAAACATCTCTTTTAGCAGAAGCATTTTATGCTCTGCCTTCTATCTTCAGCAAGTGGGGGAGAGAATATGAGGCCTTTTCGAGCATTTGGATGATCTGAAAAGTTTAAAGTGCCCATTGCAGATGAAGTGAGATGATACACTAACTATGTATCTAGAGGAGTCACTCCTGCAAGTGTCAAAATGTGTCTCTCATAGCATGTGCTTTTCCTCAACTACACGGTCAGAAGGAGAAATGGTTAATGGGAAGAAACACATATTCCTCTAAACATCTAGTTTGACACTGGATGCGCCCAGATGATCATCATGGTGAGTAGGAAGTTGTTTGCCCATATTTATTTTTAATTGACAAAGGGTGGTAAAGCTGGTTTATCCTGGATCGGGGTTTGAAAAGGGTTAACACGATTTGAAGGAATCATTTTTCCCTGCTGCTCTGTGAGAGGCACCCAAGATACATCTGTTTCCCCGAAAGCAGAACATTGCCAGCAGGGCAAATCCTGCACAGTAGGGTGTCACTGAATGGAAGGACCAGGAAATGGACAGATTGCCATTCCCTTTGCTGCTTCGCCGACCTGCTAACCAATATTCTGAAAGCACCGAGTTGCAAAAACAGGCAAAATGCCAACCAATGGCAAGCACAGTTGCATCTGACATTAAACAGGGCTTGACACGTTGAGGAGGCAATCACAGCACACCTAATTCAAACTCTATTATGTGAATTAACTTCGTTAAGGGGGTATGCATTTTTTTCGATTCATTAAATGGGAACTGCTCTCTCGGTCTAGTCTAATGAACTTTTTGGGAGTAAGGAGAATGGCATTGGCTGCCAAATATATGATTTGAATTAAGCACTTGCTAAAACTAGCCTACACACGAGTGTTAGAGGAGAGACTTGGAGACCACCATTCATAGCCAGGAAAGGGAGAAACCCCGCACACCCCCAACTTGCCTAACATTAAACTTCTGAGGCAATAAAAGCAAACTAACCGCAGTATATTTTATTCATGTAGTGTTTATATACTGTAATAGATCACCCATGGACCAAATGTTTGCAATAATGGCTTTTATTTCTCACAGCATGCCTAGACTTCCCTTACTGTACCTACTGCTGACTTGAAAAGGGGATTAAATGAATACACAGAGGATGCATACACATCATCGAAGCCAAGAAATGGACTCATTCTCAAATTATTGGGATGTCTGCTTACAGAACCAGAGAGCAAATCCTAGTGGAGTAGAGGAGGTAGCCTAGCCTGAGCAATTTTGAGCCTACAGAATGAGTTTTGTTTAAATACTCCTGTCTCTTCTCACCTTTAGTAACTACCATGGACCTTTTACCACCACATATATCATTGCAAGTGCACATCCAAGAGACACCTGGAGTTGTAAAACCATAACAGGACTGAAGTTCCCCAAAGGGGAAAGGAGTTAAAAGACAATAGTTCAAGACCTACTGAGATTCATCGTTCATCACAAGATAAGAAAAAGGAGAAACAAGTAAGCTACGGTCAACAAAATGTTCCCTACTTATGCCTCAGTGATCGTGTCTTAAATTTGTGGTCACACAACACAGAACCATTAACAAATCACTTACCAGGCAAGTGTGCTAACTGTGATTCATTCCCACTCACCCAGAGGCTTCTACTATTTTTGTTCCGGTGGGGTTCAATATAATCAGTTATGGGATGGAATGTGTGTCCTATTGAAACTTTTCCAAAGTAAAGCCACCGTGGAAGCCGATTGACATAACTGTCATGTGGCTGCTTGTTTAATTTTATTTTTATTATTCCACAGCTGGAGTGTCAATGTGTAAGTAAACTTATGTCAACGGTTTCAACACAAACTCTCAGTGCAGATGGAATTGTCAAGGATGCAGCATAGTTCTAGGGGGGGAGTGCCTGGTCCATTGAGTGCAATGCATTCCTTCCAGAGGCGCCGGCGCAACAGAGAAAAAGGTACCCATCATGAAACAGTACCTGACAACAGTACCTGATGTCCTGTTTTGGGAAAAAAAAATGTTAACAGGGCTACAGTGCCCCATAAACCAAGAGAGAAAATAAATTGGTACCACTGTATAGGCAGCCATAATGATTCAAACTGGTGGAAATAAACCCATAACCCCAAAACACATTGGGACACTCATCCAGGTATATAAACACCATATGACCAGGAAGCACAACAGGAAAGGGATGGAAAGTACACTTAACAGAGGGGGACATTTCCCTGGTGTGACCATGGCTTTAGATTATCAGTGACCAGGTCAGAAAAACAGAGGAAGACTATACCGTCAAACAGAAACATGGGCAAAGCAGGAAGTGGAGAGAATTATGAAAGAATTTAAAATGAGATTTATAAAATGGTTCCTAAGCAAGAACTTCAACCCCCACCCCACCTCCCCCCTTTGTTTTAGTAGGTTAATACCAAAATTGAACATTTTGAAACCTGTCAGAGCCTTTGGAAATGGAATCCAACTCAGAAATCAGCTGTAAGCAAGTCTTGTTTCAACAGTCTGCAAAAATTCCTGTGAAGATTTTCTTTTTTACTGGATGTCTGGGGCGGGGGGGGGGTAGTACTAAAATTGAAAGTTTTTGACTCCAGGAAGCTGTTGCCACCTTGACTTTGCTCCAAACACAACATGAAACAAAGAAAAGAGGTCATTTTTAAAAGCTCAGAAAACCAGAGTTTTCGTTACACTTTGTCTCTGTTGGTAACCATATAACACTTGAGCCATCTGGACACTGGGAAAATTACAGTACAGGTATCAAAGACACAAAATCAGGTACAAAACCAAACAGATGCAGCTGTCTCCAGCCACTTTCAGACCGAAGTAGTTTTATCGAAGTACTAATTACTGACATACGGTAATGCTGCTTATTTAAATGTACCATTTTAGTTATAATTGAGGATGTTACCAACATCTGGATATCTTACCCATGTATTGTAATATGGTACAGGAAGGAGGGAAGGAAGGCAGATGCCCTACACAGGTTGTCCTATTCATGTTCATTCAACATGGCAGCAGCTAAACAGTTCCTTTACCTTTCTCTATGCAGAGGGTATGAGTGTGAACCAAGGAGGTTCTAATATTTGTGAAGATTCTCCACATTAGTGGGAACTCTAATTTTCCCCTTTTGTTTCTAAAGTGGTTCAAGGTCCAAGAGCGTACAGTTCTCTGTACTTTGCAAGGTTACCTTATGACTGTAGACCTCAGGATATGCAAAGAAATCATTCTCAGTAACTAGGCCACTGGATTTATCTTTTTGAGTAACTATTATTCTCACGTACAATCAATTTGACAAAGCTATTTTTCTTGCATACACATCACTAAAAAGATAAATAAGTGACATCTGATGTAAATCAAGCCTGAACTCCCACTAGATGTTAAAATGCCTAAACTGAAGCTACTGTACATTGGACACATCACAAGGAAACTTCACTCATGGGGTGGGGGTGAGGGAAATAATGCCAGGAACAGTGGAAGGTAGCAGAAAAAGAAGACCTAACATAAAATGGATTGATTCAGTACAGGAAGCAACATCCTTTAGTTTGTAAGACCTGAGCAAGTTTTTAATGATAGGACCGTTTGGAGCTCATTAATTCATAGGCTGCATTCAACTTTCCATTTATATTTTTGAAGCTATCATTTTGAAACACATAGATATCCTGCTATTATAGTATTGCCCTAAAACGAACTCCATACCTGATTTACATAGAGACAAGCGCTTGACTGAAACTCTATCAGCTTTTAACAAATGGATGCCTGTTAGTCCATTAATCAGAAGAGATAGGTCTCTTGTTTCACAGAGAATTCCAACTAAGAATCATTAGAGAGGATATTGTTCACATTCAGGCTGCTCCGATACTAAACTAGCTACGGCATTGATCTTTCCTAGACTGGTGTAAAGAAATCTACTGAAAGTGATTAAAACAATACGAATGTCAGTTACAGCAATGCAGATGGATATTTTATTCATTCATTCATGTATTTATTTAGTAGTCCCTTAACCTTAATTTTTTTTTTAAAAAAAAAAAAAGTAATTTGCTTGCAGTTACAAGGAACTGACTTTTTTTCTTATTCTTCATATTAATTTTGCATCGTCAAGTCAATTCCCATTTACAGCAATCCTCCCATGGTTTTCTCTGCATAAAATAGAAAGGGTTAACCACTAGTTCCCTTTGGCACACTCTAGAACCGCACAGTTTTGCCCAAGGCAAGGTACTTATTCCCACTACACATTCCAGGTTATCTCCGCTGGTCCTTCTCCCAGGGGGCCTAGTGAGGATTCAAGCTCCTGACCCTGGCTATGCAGCTCAGTGAACTACACCAGTTCATTCATTTATGTAAAGTCAGCTTCTACTGTGTTGGACCAATGGTTGCCAACCTTGGGTAATCCAGGTGTTCTTAGACTGCAATTCCCAGAAGCCTCTACCGCCAGCTGTGCTGGCCAGGGTTGCAGTCCAAGAATACTTGGGTTACCCAAGGTTGGGAACCACTGTGTTAGACCATTCACCTCCCCAACCCAATGTCTAGTCTGCCCAGCAAACAAAACCTTCCCTGTATCTTTCCCCAAATCCTTGAGATAGTGGTACTGGGAAGTGAACATACTGTAGAATCTTCTCTATTCTAAGTATATGTTATTTTGCACCACTGGTTTTACAATTAACTGCTCATACACTAACTCACATTTTAGTAAGGAACATTATACAGTGGTGCCTCACTTGACGATGTTAATTCATTCCAGCGAAGTTGTTGTAGAGCGAAAACGTCATCAAACGAAATTTAAAAACCCATTGAAACGCATTGAAAACCGTTCAATGTGTTCCAATGGGCTGAATACCTGCTCATCCAGTGAAGATCCTCCATACAGCGGCCATTTTTTGTGCCTGTGTAGCGAGGAATCCATCCTAGAAAACAGTGGGGGGCCATTTTGACAGCCAGTGACCATTTTGAAACCCGACCATCAGCTGTTTGCTGATCGTCATAAAGCGAAAAACTGGTTCCCGAAACAGGGAACCGATCAACATGAAGTGAAAAAACCCAATCTAAACATCGTTTTGCAATCGCTTTTGCGACTGCAAAAACTTCAACGTTAAACACTGGAGTAATCATCCAGTGGGGCACGACTGTATTGCGTAAAAAGAGAAACTGCTGTTGTAGCCTCAGATTATCACCTGCCCATTGTTCGAAGCTTTCTTCCCAATGTAACATTTCCTCATTTTCCATCTAGGATTTTATTATTTGCCTCCAATCCTGTAAATAATTGCTCCTTAAATATGATAGCTCTTCTAAGGTATCTCAGGAATGTTAAGACTCACGGGTGCAACAACCAGCTACAAATCCAGCATCCTAGCTACTGAAGCATTATACATTCTTTTGATCTCTTCCTTACCCGTAACATTCAGTCTGCCTCAATAATAAATTTGTTATTAACTATCTATTCTGTGTGATGATACAAATGATACAGAAATGCAAGCTGAACCTAATTTGTCTAGTCCATCTCCAATGTAATGTAGATGTTTCAAGACAAGATGAGACCAATTAGGCATAGATCACAGTGGTTTGGTTTTCTAATGAAAATGCTAGACTAACAAGATCTTTATGTGCTGAACTTTAAAAATCACATTTTAAAAGAAATGCATGCTAAGTTTAGTTTCTGTTGCTATAATTGTTATTTCTTGGGAGATGATCCATGCCTAGGTGGTGGCTTCCAGAACATTGTAGACAAAGGCAGATAATAATGCATAAAAACGGTGTGCAGGGGGAGATCAAATGTACACTCTCTTTGATATCGAAATACACATTCAGTTTTAATTCTGTACAGGGTAAGAAAACCATCACAGTTTGGATGAGGATATAGTCAGATGTACATCTGCATTGATAGCACACACACATACAGAGAGGAGAAACTGCTTACATGAACTCTTCTCTCTTGCTAGATGAGGACAATTGTATGTCAAAATTAAGTTATATTGAGTGTATATATGGGGGTGGGTGGGAAATAAAGCATTTAATAAAGTTGTATCAAACAACTCACACCATATTTACTCTTTTCTGTTTGTGTTGGCTTTTTGTTGTTGTTGTTGAGGTGCCCTGGTTCACCTGCACCCATATGTTGCTGTTATTTAGCTTGACTGCCACCATGACTGTTCTGAAGTACTGGATGTTAAGAGCAGAAAGTCATGCCTCATGATGAAGAGCTATAGTGCAAAACGAACACACAGATGGCGAGAACCATGGGAACTTCTAAAGGGTTGTCATGAGGTGCCACTGACAGAATTTTGCTTTCCCTCTGCCAAATTGCCCTGGCTACTGCAAGCGACTGGGACACGTCTCGCTCTTTGGGGCTCATTAGTAGTGCAAAGCTGTTTTCATTAAGGCAAATGTGACTCTTGCGAAGTGACATTAGCTTGGAAAAAGTGCCCATTGCTGATGAAGAAAATGTTGCATGGAGCTCCTTCCTAGATATTTAATGGTATCAGGGGTTCAAAAGTCAAAATGTGCTGCCAGTTGCCAAGAACCCCTGCTTAGCACTGGCGCAGCAATGATGTGTTCCAGAACAATAAGAGACAAATTGGAAAACACAACGGTGGGAATCTTTCCCCCAGACTCTTGCCCTTTTGACCCAGGAAACCTGTATTTCCATGAGATTACGAGTGCTGTTAAGCTGAGTTTTCCATGAAGAGTGTGAGTTGTTGCTGAAGAGCTTGAAACACCCACAACTTTGAAATGTTGCAAGATCATTGCACCTCAAACATATGTTATTTTATGCCCTGCCTTGGACTCACCTTACCACTTCTGCTGCTGAAAAATTATTTCTTGCCGTTTCCTCATGATGGTGCACATAAAAAGCATCTCTTGTGGAGAAGCTTCATATACCTACAGCTGCCCCGTCAGTCCAAAGCTGGTAAGTTTCAACAACACATTGCGTTAACACATATAAGAGAACTACAAATAAAATGTGGTGAAATAGGCCTTTTGCAGGCTCAAGAAAGGGTAGTACACTCTGCTGACCTACAAATTTACTTCAGGTTTTCAAACCAGCTCAAAAAGTGACCTGCTGACTTCAACTGAATAAGCCACATGAAAAGGAGCCATCAAGAGAGAAGCCTGGAGTAAAACTAGTTCCAGGTCCTAATTCTGTACCTGTGCTTTCTTCTCTATTTACATCACTGCCACCAACTGTAGTAGCTGTGATTTATTCAATATGGACTGTATTTCTTTTGTCTTAGAGCAGTCTACAGAGTTCTTCAGTTCAGCTGGAGCCAAACCAGAAGCTCCGTTGTATGTTCCTCAAACTTGCCATCATAATTCCAAACAGTTCTTTACAGACGTTTTAGAAGCAGCAGTGGGAGTTAATGCTGTGACAATTTTCACATGAGCATTTCAACCGTTCTTGTTCAAAATCTGATAGAAACTACCTTTGCAAAGAATTTCAAAAGGAGGAGAAAGCTTAAATCAATCAATCCATCCATCAATCCATCCATCAATCCACCAATCAGTCCTCTTAGTGAGGCTCCAAGTTCTAGAGTAAACCCTACTGCATTTCATATCTTTCTTGGTACAATTGTCTTTGTGGCAGTCAGCAGTACACACTCCCCTATTTCCCACAGTTTTGTTGATGCTCTGGGTTAGATCTCATAATGTAACTGCCCTAACAGGGATTCTTCTGTGGGCAACCAAGGAAGCTGCAGAGTAATGAAGCGTCATATACACAGAACATAGCATGTTGCCTTAAACATAGTCCAATTATTTGCCCATCAGGTCCAGTATTGTCCACTATGGACATGTTTCTATGCTGTCCTTTTGGTACAGGCTGGCGAGGGATGCTTGAGATCAGGGGAGGAGTGATATACCATTTGTCATTATCCTTATGTCCAAATGAGCTATCAACTTCCAGCAACCCTCCAGCACCCTCTCCTGTCAATTGAACACTTCCCCTGCTTCTCTGCAGAGGGGGAGGAGAAGTGAAATTATTTTTGCCTGTGCTACATCATTGCTGATGCACTGAATCACTTGGATTAAATTGATTTTTTTTTCTTTGCCTTGTGTGTAGTGCTGATTGATAAACTACCTGCAGCTGCAGTTTCAATTGGCACTTCACACAAAAGCAAAGAAGACTTTTTAAAAATTTAGTCTAAGTGATTCAGTGCATCAGTGATAGTCTAGCACACATACACAAAAATTAATTTCCCTTCGCCTGGTCCTCCATAGAGAAGCAGGGAAAACGTGCAATTTTCTTATATCCTAAAGCAGTGCATTTATTAAGCCACTTGATGAGACTGGAAATTCAAAGCAGAAGCAGCCTTGGCAGCTTTGACAGCTGTAAGATTTTAGTCTGTTACCAGTGATCACACATGCTGGGAACAGATGAAAATAGAGTGCACCATTCGCATCAAAGAAGTAGAAGCTCCTGACAGAGACTTAAAAACATGCAGGTTAAGGTGCCCTGGGGACAAATTGATCTTCTCATTATGTCGAGCCCTAAGATTGACAGCACCTCTCCTGAGTTTCAAGCAGGTTGAGATGGGGTCTGTTCAGGACAGTGTGTTTAAAACAGAGTTGTCAATGTGGAACCCACTCACCTATCTCCTCTCAGCCTGCCCTCATGCACCAGAATGGTGCTCAGTTTTCAGGGTTTAACTGAGCTCATCTCCCACTTCGGTCATAACAAGCTATGGAGTCAATGGAGAAATTTATAGGTTACAGAAGGAAGAAAAACAGTACATTCTGGATTCAGCTGTTGCTGCTGCTCAGTAAACTGTACAGAATAGATCTGCAGCTTTTGCCCTACACTCTCAAGGAATAAGATGCTGCTGACCTAGCAATCCTGATTTGGTTGGGTTTCATCCTGGCATCCTTTAGATCACTCAAAAAAATCTACTAGCACATCCATTTATATTCTTGTCTCAGCTCTAATTCAGGAAGCAGTGTTCCTTTTCATGCTGGTAATGCACTTGCTTCCCTCTATATATTGTTGCCTTCAGCCTACAAATATCTCCCAACTCTGCACTACTAGTCTTTAAATTTATCATTTGTCTCCATCTTTGTCTGTCTTGTCATGCAGACACACCGTTTTGCAATTGTTGTTGAAGGGTCTGTCCCCCTTTGACAATAAAAGGGTGCAGCCCAAGGTCTCCAGTTTTGACCCCAACTTCTCAGAGAATAGGATGCTGCTGGCCTGGCCACCTTCATGGGGTAACAAAAAATTTAAAAAAATAAACAAAGCCCCCCCACCTTCCAAATGTTAAGAAAAACTCTCCAATATATTTTCTAAGTGAACTGGGAGTCAGGCAGAAAAACAGAATCCTCTTTGTTTTTGTTGTTATGTGCCATCAAGTCAATTCCAACTTATGGCTACCCTATAAATGAGCAATATCCAAAATGTCCTGTCCTATTTTTAAAAAAAGATTTTAAAATATCACTCAGTGTATTGATGTGTCACCGGAGACCAAGACCAAGATCATGAAAGCTGGAAAATAAAGAAAGCTGACAAGAAAAAAAATGATTTGCTTGAAATGTGATGCTGGAGGAGAACTTTGAGGATACCTGGGCTGCCAGAAAGACGAACGAGTGGGTCCTTGATCAAATCAAGCCTGAACTAATCTTATCTCTGGAGGCAAAAATGTTGAAACTGAGGCTGTCCTACTTTGAGCACATCATGAGAAGGCAGGATTCTCTGGAAAAGACAACAATGCTGGTCATGGTGGAAGGCAGCAGGAAAGGAGGAAGACCAAATACAAGGTGGAGTGGCCCCATAAAGGAAGCCACAGATCTGAGTTTACAAGAGTTGAGCAGGCCAGTCGGAGACACATTTTGGAGATTACTCGTTCATAGGGTCGCCATAAATTGGAGACAACTTGATGGCACATAAGAACAATTCTGAAACTGACCATGAAATGAGTCAGTAGGTAATCTTGCATCTACTGCTCCTCTGCTGGAACTTGGCAAGCTGATCTGTTAGACCAGCCTTCCCTAACCTGCTGCCCTTGAGTTCTGTGGGAAGTACCATATCCAATGATGATGGGAACAATAGTGAAACACTCAGCTGCAGAAGCCCATGTCAGACAGATTCGTGCCACTAGGCACCTCCTGTTCCACAAAGTGCAGATGACAGTTGTTTGGGTCATTGGCAATTAGGTTTTGATGAATTGTTTTGCAAGAAAATGTCACCAATCAACCAAAGAAACAGACAAGCAACAAGGGTTTTCTAGCTTGTCCGAGGTACACCAATTCCTCATGTCCCGAAATGAGTCCTTCTTCTTCAGTGGTTTTGATTTTACTGGCTGCATAGCTCACTGGTTTTATTCCTCATGACTATGGCACCAGCAGCACAGCGGGGATGCCGAGATATTTCCTCCTACCGAGCTGCCCCTTGTAAAAATGATGGACCTCCCAGAGAGAAGCTGATTGGAATGCATTGCCTCTCTGTCCAAATCAGTCACAGTGTAGGAAGGCAGCTCACACTTCCTGCAGGGCTCAATCCATTCTCTCTCCGAACAACTGCTTACAGTTCCCTTGTCAGGTGCCAACCACCTGTAGTATCTGCTGGAGAGATGTCTAAGTTTAGAGCAGTGGTAGGAGTAATCGGTAATCAGCAGGTGGAAGAGCAAATGGTTCACTTGCTTTTTAAAAGTTAATTTAATTCAGTGCAAAGTCATCACTCCTTCTATAAACGTAAATAGCATTTATCATGGTGGAAAAGTGCTCAGAAAAAAGCAAGGCGCTTTTTAGACAACTGGGGCATTCTCTAAAACGGAGCAGTGTAGTGGAGTTAGGCCTTGCGGGGTCAACAACCCAAGACTTTTGGATCAACACAGAATTGCAGCTTATGAAAATGCAGTTGTTGGCACTGGACCTTGACAGGATTTAGTCATATCCTGAGCACCAAAACCTAGGATTGTTGTCAATTTTAAAACGGGCCGCCTGCAGTCAGCTTCGCTAGGCAGCAAGATATTTCTCTTCCTCAGCTGGTTTGGCCCAGCAGATTGCAATGCAATGCCAGTATGCAGGATGATCTTGTCGTGCAAGATCATTTAGTGCACGTGTGGCTGATGGGGTCATACGTCCTGCCACATACATGGCCTTGGGCAAACTACATGGCCCCAGAGTGCCAACAGAAAGAGGGACTGGCAAACTGCTTCTGAGTATTGTGAACCTAGACAATTCTAGCAGCATTGCCATAAGTTAGAATCAGTCTGACGCCAGCTAATTATGATGCTTGTCCTCCAATGGTGCATTCTAGTATGGGCATCCTTGACATTATATGGATTCTTTCAGAGGATTTATTGCCCCCCCCCCAATAAAAAGCGCTCCTAAACATGTTTGCTCCAAACATAGTCTCATAGGTCCAATAGGATTCAACAAATGTGTTTAGGATTGCAGACTGACTTTCTGAATGTGAGCATTGCAGCAGAAGAAAGCTGCTACTTACACTACGTCCTGATAATAATAATAATAATAATAATAATAATAATAATAATAATAATAATAATAATAATAATAATAATAATAATAATAATAATAATAATAATAATAATAATAATAATAATAATAATAATAATAATAATAATAATAATAATAATAATAATAATAATAATAATAATAATAATATGCCATCAAGTCAATTTTGACTGATGGCAACCCTTTCCAGGGTTTTTCAGATACAGAATACTCAGAAATCATTTGCCATTCCCTTCTTCTGGGAGCAACCTGGAATTGTGCAACCTAACCAAGGCCACACTGGCTGGCTCTTACACACAGTGGGGAATTGACCTTCCAGCCTGTGGCTCTGTAGCTAGATACTTTACTGAACACTTAATTTGCCTTGAAAGCCACTGCAGTTTCAGCCATGTTAAGCCTAAAATCAAACTTCACTGGGATGGTGCACTCCAAAGACTGGAATGCAATTCCCAGAATTCCTGTTGTTTAAACCCAAAACATCTGGTGGACACCACTTTGGGGAGGGCTGCTTTTAAGATATAGTGGTGCAGCCATGCAGAAATCTACTGATGCGACAATACAGACCCATTGCACAGTGCTCCTAATTATATACAGAAACTTTGTCTTTGTCATTCTACAGATCAGGATTTATCTTCCACCAATACGGGAATTCAGTGAGAGGGTGCATGGGTTTGATTTTTTTTTTTCACAAGTGAAAATGCAGCTGCATTGTATTTGGCTCCCTCTTGTGCCTTCTTCTAACTTTTCAGCCTTCTTTCTGATTTCTTAGGTCAGCTGGTCTTATTCTTCCATTTACTTGTTTTTGTGGCACCTATAGAGATAAAACCTTCTCAAAGCTGCTTACACAACAGAATCCAATAAAGTAACAATTGTGTTATATGCAATAATTGCTGCATTTACTATGAACAGGAAAGTATCATTAGACACAAGCTACAGTTCATATTCTCCAAGTTGTTCATACTACTAGCATGTTTTCATGATAGAAAACCTGATTTGTTGCCTGTCTGCTTTTAATTGTCTCACTGGACAGCAGGGGTGTTGGCAACTCTTTGAGTCCAAGTCCCAAGTCAGAGTCCAAGTCTTTGGTACCAAGTTCGAAGTCAGAGTTCCTATTGAAAACTAACGTTTTTTTCTGCAGAAAAAAGGGAGGCGTGGGTGAGTTCTGAGTCAGGAGTCAAGTCCAAGTCACTGGGGGGGGGGAGGACACAACAACCCCGAATGCAGTCCAAGTTAAGTTGCCAGTACAACTTATATCTGGTTTGACAGCAAGTCCCACTACTCAAGTCCCCATCCCTGCTGGACAGGGGCTTAAAGTGGCATACATATTTCAGACCTAGTTAGGCATCCTTCAGTCTCGAAAGACTATGGTAACGTGCTCTGTATGGAGGACTTGGAACAGCGTCTTGTGTGGCTGAGGAGGCCAATTCGAGAGTAACAATCCCTTCCACACTGAAGACAAATCCAATCTGCCCCATGTCCTGCTCCCTGATTTTGCTGCTTTCGGGACTGCCT
Source organism: Pogona vitticeps (assembly GCF_051106095.1). Classification (NCBI taxonomy): domain Eukaryota; kingdom Metazoa; phylum Chordata; class Lepidosauria; order Squamata; family Agamidae; genus Pogona; species Pogona vitticeps. The sequence goes on along the minus strand of NC_135783.1, from coordinate 215,555,698 downwards.
CTTTGCCTCAGCCTGCTGGACAAGGGTCTCTTCAAATTGGGAGAGGCCATGATGCAATGCCTGCCTCCAGGCTGAATGCTCAGATGTCAGGGTTTCCCATCTGTTGAGGTCTATTCCTAAGGCCTTCAGATCTCGCTTGCAGATATCCTTGTATCACAGCCGTGGTCTCCCTCTGGGGCGATTTCCCTGCACTAATTCTCCATACAGGAGATCCTTTGGAATCCGACCATCAGCCATTCTCACAATGTGCCCAAGCCAACGTAGACGTCGCTGTTTCAATAATGTATTCATGCTGAAAATTCCAGCTCGTTCTAGGACTACTCTGTTTGGGACTTTGTCCTGCCAGGTGATACCAAAAAGATATTTCAGACCACTCAACAGCTATATACACTAGATCACTGGTTCTTAACCTTGGGTTACTTAGGAGTTTTGGACTGCAACTCCCAGAAGCCTTCACCACCAGCTGTCCTGACTGGGGTTTCTGGGAGTTGCAGTTCAAAAGCATCTGAGTAACAAAGGTTAAGAACCACTGCACTAGATGATTGGTGTGCCCAAGCATTCCTCTACATTTTTACTCCCCCCACCCAGTGATATTCTGGAGAACATTTAGGTCAGGAGAACATTTAACCAGTACTTCTATTCTAGAGGCCAGATGCAAGACAAGAGATGCCAGCCTCGATGGGGGAGAGGTTCAATTTCCGCCCTGAAAAATCCATCTTCATTCTTCCACAGAATAGGGAGTATCTCTGGCTATCGAAATAGCCTGGTTCTGAGCCCTTTGATTCTGTTATTCTGGTTAACTGCACCATAGGCCAACGCAGAACATCCTTGTTTTGACTTCCCTATGATCTTTCTGTTGGGAAACTTGCAACATGTACTGCCTCCATGTGACACTTAGGACCATCAGCAAAGCTTCATTTGTGTGTAAATTATTTTTAAAAAACCCTGGATCCTTGTTTGAAGCTAATTTAGATGCCTCCCAATCATTTATCATCATCATTTAATATTTAGAGGGTTTAAATCCCTGATCAGCAATTTTGCTAGGAACAACTGGGAGCCAGATAGCTATCCGGCACCCCAACAGTCTTCCCTGAAGTGACCTGGCAGCATGTTCCTCGATTACAGTTGTTCCTTCTTCCATATTTCTGTCTTCACTGGATTAGTAATATATATTTTGAAGGAACAGCAGCTACCATCTCCAAAGAGAGAAGAGATTTTGCCCACATCTCCCTCTGCCAGTCCGTTCACTGCCAGTCCGTGCATCGGTGAAAGTTGTATCACAGAAAATGTAAGCAACACTGAAGGATGTGGACTGCCAAACCTCCTTTCAGGTTTCCTTGAGGAAAGCTAGTCTAGCCTACCCCTCACTACACAATTAGTCACTCATGTCTCCTTATTCCTGAACTTGGGGGGCGGGGGAAGGCCTATGAGAGGAGCGGCACATTTGATTCCCACTTTTCCATATAGAAAAATTGTGCTAGAAGAATAATTTAAAAGTTTTATAGCACTGAGTATAAAAAGACCTTTAATACTGTGAAACCAAGCTACATACAGGAGAAAGGTACTTGAAATCAATTTTTAATAAAATATAAATACTAAGAAAAATAGTCTTTAGCTGTCTACACTTCTTATACAGACACCATCTTGTGTACAAATAGCTCATGGAAGTAATCAGCACCAGAAAACTTGAAACTGAACAACATGCTGAGAATACAAGGCTGGGGCTTTAGTGGAACAAAGTTACTACACATTTAACTTTGCTTTCTAAAAAATGCTGAGGTTCAGAAGCAGAGGTACAACTGGGCACAATCAGTTTTCAATTTAGTTTTGTCGTGCCAAGCTGTACCACTTTCACGATATCCGTTGGTTGGCTGGTGTTCATCCACCTGTCACTGTTTGAGCTCACACAAGTCATTCTAGTAATTCCACCAAAAATCTCCACACGTCTTCCCATCTTCGCAACCGTACTTGCCCATTACTTTTCCAGTTCCCGTGAGCCAACAAGGTAAAGCAAACAGGAACTGACCCATATTATGGACAGAGTGCACAACAGAAGACTATCATTAACGTATCAAATTAGCTGCCAACTATTTCTGAGGTTCTCTATGAGAATTCCCTGCCATTTTATTCACCTGCCGTGAAAACTCGTAAATGTCTGAGGAGGATCCTATAATGTCTATGTGAGTTGAATATGGTACAATCAGAACTTTTGGAAACAAGACACCAACAACCTCACAAGCCCGCTCGTGTTCTCTTTTCTCAATTCTCGTTAACCCTTTCTGAGACAATCTTTCTTTGCGTAACGAGCCATGCAGTTCTGCGAATAAATTTTCCATTGTGTTTTTGGCATCTTCTACCGGGCTTGGACCTTTCTTGGTGCTGTCCCTATAAAGATATATGGTGGTAACGTCACCATCTGTTGATGCAGAACTATTCACACGATATTTTTCTAGAGCCCTCTGATATAGCTTATTTTTGAATGTTTTCATGTAGTGATATATGTCTGTATCAACGACAACTGTTAGGATCTCCTCGCTTGTATCCGAAATAAAGTTTTCTCTCGGCTCTGATGAAAATCCACTCCTTCCTGGCCTCACGTTTGGCCTGGGACTTGGTACCCTTTCTTTTTTCCTGTCATTTTGTTCCGAAACTGAGTGTTTGGCTTTTAACACAAGCTTATTCTGGAGGGTACAGACAGCTGAAAATGGCCCCTGAACATGCATGTGCCCACCAGGAAGAAATGGGCCAAAGCTCAAATCTGGAAGGTTCTTCTTCAGTTCTTCCACCAGGTCTTCCAAGTTGTGTTTTTCCCCAAGAATAGACAAATTGAGGATGCATGTTACACAGCTAAAAACCTAAAGGTGCAAAGGATACAAGGTTCAATTTAAAACCAGATTCCACTTAAAGCTGGGCAGGGGGAATAGAGTCCCTGCACCAGGCTCTTTTAGAATTCATCTACTGAAAACAAGTTCTGTAAAAACAAGACACAAATTAACACTGTCTTCGTAGTGTGACGTAGTGGACAGAGTGATGTACTAGGACTGTGGGAAGAGGGCTCGAATCCCCACTTGGCCACGGAAAATCACTGCGGGAGTGAAACCAGCATAGCCACTCCTTAAATTTCTCACTATACCTTGTAAACTCTATTAATACTGCTATCACTTGGTTCCAACTTGACATCACAGAACACACAAAGGAAACAAAGTTCATTTTAAAAAAATATTCCACTTAAAGCTGGGGGGAGTAGAGCCCCCCTCCCAGCAGGCTCTTTTTGCTGCCCCCGGATTCACCTCCTGAAAACAAATTCTGCAATAACAATAAACAAATAGATTGTGGAATTGGGGGGGGGGAGGAGTGCAGGACCCTCAAACCCCCCCCCTTCCTGTGGAAACTGAGAGTTAACTTTCCTTCACATTTTTCAATTTTTTTACATTTTATTTATTTATTTAGTCTTTTGCCACACTAGAATGGCCCCCGTTGACCCAAACAATGGCTCGCACACCTTCCAAAATGTCCCACTCTTGCTTAAAGGCGCATGTGAATGTCATGCCTTTTCACTACAACCATCTTGTCATACTCTCTATAGATTCTTCCCTCAGACTGAGAGACATACAGAGGATGAAGGGGGTCCAATCCAGAAGAGCTGAGGCGACCATTCTACTGCTCTCCTTTAAGAGAACGTAAATCATTTCTGTAGGCCCAATCCGGACTTATTTATACCCAGAGCAGATCTATCAAAACTAATGGGATTAACTTTAATGGCTCTACCGTAAGCATGAGGAAGTCTGGATACAAGCCTTCAAGTCTATGCAGCCTGATCATCCCGTAGGAACTAAAAATGGGAAGGAAAAACATGTGGTCCCTCCCACCAGCATCACGCCTTGTGTCCTGGTCCCCACAACTGCAGTTGTTGACCTTCCTATGTGGACAGGGGAGAGCTGAAAGAGGCTTCTGCTCTCATTCAGTTCTAAAGTCCACAGTCTTAGAACATAAGAAGAGCCCTGCTGGATCAAGCCAAGGGCCTGTCCAGCTTTCTGTATCTCACACTGGCCCCACCAGATGCCTCTGGGAGCACATGAGACAACGAGATACCTATCTCCTGATATCCCTCCCCTACATCTGGCACTTTGAGGTACCTTCCTTTTAAGCCTGGAGATTAAACATCCCCATCATGGCTTGTAACTTCTACTTCTGTTTATGTTCAAGCAAAGCAAGTAAAAGCTCTCTTCATATCTTCTGCTTCAACACAGGAAGGCCAGAGAGAGAGAGAACGGGGTAGAGATGTTGGGTTTGGGGCTTGCATACATGCCCTTCCCTGTCTCCCTTTTAGCCTTCAGGAGAGCAGACTTTGTGTAGGTTGTAGTAGATAATCATGGTTACCTATATGCAATTTGCTGGGTGCTAGAAAGATCCTGGTAAACAGAATATAGTATGTTTTTATGGGGCGGAGGAAGAAGTATTGTATACATATTTTCAACTGCAGGACACCATTTTAGAATTCCTTTCCCCCCTCTAGGACAAGGAAGTTTCCCTTTTTGGTTGTTCTGGGTTTTTCGGGCTCTTTGGCCGTGTTCTGAAGGTTGTTCTTCCTGACGTTTCGCCAGTCTCTGTGGCTGGCATCTTCAGAGGACAGCACAGGTTGCTGTCCTCTGAAGATGCCGGCCACAGAGACTGGTGAAACGTTAGGAAGAACAACCTTCAGAACACGGCCAAAGAGCCCGAAAAACCCAGAACAACCATTAGATCCCGGCCGTGAAAGCCTTCGCGAATATGTTAAGTTTCCCCTTTCCTCTGAGACCTCACTTATCCCAAACTTATGGTATCTCCTGGTATGCAAAACAGATTTTTTTTTTAAAAAAAAAAAGTTGCCTTCTTGACCAAAAGAGCTACTTCGTTAAAACATATCCCTAAACAGCCAGCGGTCCAGACCGAAGGCACTGCAGGTAGAGCAAGTCACCCAAGGAAACCCCAAGCTGTTCTTACTTACACTCTGTCCATAGGGTGACACTTTCAAGGGATAGCCCTTATACAGTCTCTTGTCCTCTAGGCTGTGTTCACCTTTCTGAAGGACGTTCTCTGCAACTGAGGAGAGATTCAAATTTTCTTCTGGTTTTTGAGGGGGTGGAGGGAAATCAGAAGTTAAGGGTACTTTGCTGTCAATTCAAAGGCTGGAATATCTTGCCAGTATTTTGCCCCTCCCTGTTTTCTTTTTTCCCCCTCTTGATAGGCTTCCTTTGGGATTCCTCCCAATGTTCAATATTACCTCTTGATATTTTATGCATCACACCGAATCATTCAGAGGAGATAGACAGGAGCCTGTCTCACTACAAGATTAATTGGCAGCAATTCTACTCCCCCAAGGCTTGGCTGCACAATTCTCATCTGCTCGGCAGTATGTATATTTTATTCTTCTGCAAGTATTTTAAAACACCCACACAAATACGCTCTCTAAAACCTGTTCGCATTTATATGTCTAGTGAATGGCAGGGAGAAAAAAAAATAGAAACTGTGAGAGATTTCAAACCAGACTCCACCTCCTATGCCAGTATGTCTAGCATGCAGGCATCTACAGAACATGAATTTTCTTTTCTGGTTAAGGTTCCAAATGTCTACTTCTTTCTTTTGATATTACCTCGTTTATCTTCAAATGTTACGTATGCCACTCCTTTGGTTGCTGTCGGATAGGCAACGTCCTCCACATCGCCACCTTTGTTCTTTGCTTTTTGAAAATGAATCATTAGTATGTCAGCCATTATATCATCATTGAGAAGGCCATCTGGAATGCCACAGACCACAATTGTTCTTTCTGATTTGGCAGCTTGTGCAGTAGCCTGTGAAGAAACACATGGGACATGGAAAGCACAAGTTAAGCTGGTTGATTACTGTCCCTGCCCGTTTCCAACCGTTAAGGGACATCCTGCTTTATGGGGATGCATGCTCCATCCAGCTTGATCTCAGACCACAGGAAGACTTTTCACAATTGCTTTGCGTTCTCCTGGAAAAGAAATGAATCCTGTTTCACTGGTAAACCAAGCAAATGTTTGATCTGGGATCACTTTGACAGAACAGCTTTTATATTGTTAGAACATTTTAACAATATACCATTTAATCTAGAAATATACACAACAGAGCAAAAAAATGTAAAATATATTATTTTTTAATGTCCATTTCCAGGCATAATTTAAACTGCGGATTGTGACTAATAGTATTCTAAATCAGTGATCCCCAACCTTTTTGACACTGCAGACCAGTTGGAAAGGCGGAGAAAAACCCCACACACTCACACGTATGTGCGAAATGGTGGTGCTCACTTGCACAGGCACATGGGCACTCACGCGTTTGCGCGAAGGGGCACTCGTGTGCATGCACAAAGGGGTGGGGCACTCGCATGGTACATGCGGATACGCATAGGGGCCGGGGTGCTCGCAGGATGCACTCGCGCGCATGCGTGAAGGGGCTGTGGGGGGAGTGCATGTGGGGGGAGTGCATGCAGCGGGGCAGAAGACCTGTCTCCACGGACTGGCACCGGGCCGTGGGATGGGGGTTGGGGACCCATGCGCTAAATGATTTGGGTCCAAGCTACTTGAAAGCCCTCACCTCTCTTTATGAGCCTGCCCAGGTTTTCAAAATCATCAGAGGAAGCCTTTCTCTCAGTCCCATCACCCTCACAGGTGCATTTGTTGAGGAAACCAGAGGGAGGGCCTTCTCTGTTGCTACTCCCAAGCTGTGGAACTCCCTCCCACGGGAGGCCAGGCTGGCCCCCTCTTAGATGCCTTTTCTCAGACATGCAAAGATCGTTCTCTTCAGGCAGGCTTTCTAAATAACTGGCTGCCTGAGAGTGGGACTGCAGGGCTTTTTCTTCCCCACCCTCTTCCAGTTTTTATTTTGTTTGTTTCAATACTATAAGCATTGGGTCCTCTTGAGAAAAGTGGGGTATAAACATTTTACATAAATAACATTTAGATATGCCTAATCTACTGTTTAAAGATTCAATAACCAACTATAATTATACACACAGCAGCATAAGACTCAATGTACAGAACCTTTAAATTAGAGAGGAAACAAAAAAAACTATCATGTTTTCTTTTATATCTATTTATCGGGTATATTTATATACCTGATTTCTTTCCAAGGAGCTCAGTACCTGCACACATGGCTCTCTTCTCCCAATATTATTTACAGAATAATCCTGTGAGGTAGGTTAGGCCTAGAGTTATTGGCCAAAATCCTGTTGCTTAGCATAGTAAATCACACTAAAATGGACCCACTGAATCAATCAGGATTTAGTGAGTCAACTCCTCCATAAGTTCCATTAATTCAAATGGGCCTACTCTAGTTGTGACTTCTTTTAGCGTAACAAGTCACAGTTAGAGTAGGCCCATTTAAATCAATGGAATTTATGGAGGAGCTGACTCATTAAATTCCTACTGATTTCATAAATCTAAGCTAGTGTGATTTACTATACTAAGCAACAGGATTTTGCTACAGAACAGCCTATGATTGCCATCCAAGTTTCACAGATAACAGAGGATCCAGACCTGTGCCTCACTACTCCTAGGGTTACCACCCTACATTGTACAGTGGTGCCCTGCATAGCGACGTTAATCCGTTCTAGGATTAACGTCGCTATCGGGATTCTTTGCTATCCGGGCAGGGAAAACCCACAGGAAAAACTCACCGGTAAGCGAAGAATCCTGGATCTGGCCGCCATTTTCTCTGCCCGGTAAGCGAGGGCAGGGTGCGAAAATGGTGCGGGCAGCCATTTTCTGCACCCAGCGGCCATTTTGGAACCGCTGATCAGCTGTTCCAAAAATGGCCGCCGGGTGCAGAAATGATCGCAATGCGATGTTTAGCCTATCTAAACATCGCAATGCGATCACATTAGCGACCGCAAAAAACGGGTCGCTATGCGGATTCGTCGTTAAATGGTGCGCTCGTTAAGCGAGGCACCGCTGTATTAATATACTATAACACACTGAATCTGAAGTATGTTTTTCAACATATTATACTACATCAAAACAAAATCCTCTAGAGTGAGCCATTAAATCAAAAGCTTATTATGCACATGGTACGGAAGACTCCACTCGCTTTACCTCCTGTTGGCATAGCACTATTTGCAAATTTATGACACTATAGCACTTCATTATTAAAAAGAAGTGCTATGCTTATTTTAGTATGGAAAAGGTAGAATTGCTTTAAAAACTGTTTATATGCCCATATTTCTGTTTGCTGCAATACAATTGCTCCTTTTGCTGATTTGGAATAGTTCCTTGTTTAATCATAATAAAAAAAACCCAGCACAACACAAAACAAAAATAATAAAAACTAGTCTGAGAACAGTTAGTTTAAAAAGATTTCAAGGAACTTGGGAGATTCACAACCTACTAACTCAGAGTTGGGGAAGTGTGCTCTGCAGATACTACAACATCCATCATCCCTTATTAATGCTATATAGGGCTGATGGGAAGTACAAAGTATTCTGGAGACCAAATATTCCCAACCCCAGTGTTAACTAACGCTGACTCCCACTTTCCAAAGTACAGATTCCGTGGCAATTCAAATTGCAAGATTTCACTCTTGCTCCACTTTGTATATAGATTCTTCGCAGGACTGCCTTTCTGCTTAATTCCCTTTGAGGGAGGAAAAATCCCACCCCCTTCTTTGATCTCTTCAACTCCAGTGGAGTAGCCAACACAATGGCTTTTTTTTCCTGTAGCTGTGAAATACAATTGTCTCTCATGCTGCTGCTGATCCAACAGAATGAGAGACAACTGTATAGTTCTCTACTGCCGAATGAAATCCTGGACTACGTACTTCCTTCAAAAGCCTGGTTGGGAGAGGGGACAGCTCAAAGTCTCCACTCCAGGACAAAGGCAGTTCCACAGTCAGACTCTAGGCAACGCCGCCAACAAGATGCCACCCCATGTCACTGCTAAATATTGTGGTGTAGTGATTAAACTGCTGGGTTGAACTGAGAATTGGGAGATCCAGGTCCTCACAGAGCCATAATCCTCACTGGATGAAACTGGGACAGTTGTTCTTTCAGCCGGACCTAACTGACAGGGTTGTTGTGAAAATTAAGTGAGGAAAAGCCATGTGGAAAAGCAAGATTCGACTTTAACTAATAACTTCTGACAGCAGGAGAGCAACCCACTTCATGGGCTGGTTTAAAGGACAGTGATAAATTCCTTCACTCCCAGTGAGAAGAAGATGGAGCCGCCAGTTTGTACAAAGGTGACCAAGCAAAGAGCTTTGGACGTAATTTGGTATGTCAGTACCTGAGGCATTTATGGGAAGAACTTGTCAATAATTGCTGACGTCTTGCAACCAACATCACTTTTGCACCACATTTCTGTATATGCTACTTAATGTCTGGCCCTGGGATTTCCACTTGAAAAAGGAGACCGGCCAGTGCAGTATTACTAAAGCCTGCAAGCCTTGAAAGGGGAAGCTTTTTTAAAAATCTGACAAGGAATCAGAATTATGCCAACTATGGCCATCTCACAGGACTGAGGAAACAGACTCAAAGAGACAGCTCAGCTGCCTTATCCACAAACTGTTAATCTAAGATGACACAAGTCCCATTTTTAACAGGCTTCTCGCTTGAAGTGCTGGAAGCACTCGCTTATGTAATGATCACTGCCTTTAGTATACAGTTTCCATTTTGCTTCAAATGATGCAGAATGGTCTGAGCATCCTTCATTACGTTCTGATTTGATGTTCACAGCCTAAAAGTATCCTCCTGGGAAGAATAACTTTTTCACAGGTGGCATTCCTCTTAAATATCAACTGCTGATAAAGGAACCCTGAAGCAGAACCCTGCTCCACTTCTGGGATTTCCAGAAACATCTGGTGAGTTTTAGATGCTGACTGCTAGAACAAACAGATCCTCCATCTGATTTGCAAGGGTATCCTTTTGTTTGAAAGGCCTGAGTGCAAAACTCCTTGAGTGCCTGCAGCCTCCCTCCAGAGAGGCTCTAACTTCTCTACATCACTGCTCCTGTCATTTTTCTTATCCTCTGAAGAGCGGAAACCACTGGATAGCTTCCCAATGTGAGGAGATGGGAAACGGTGGTGGCCTTCGTAACTTGTTTGGTTTCCAACTCCCTGCCCAGCAGGTGAAGGGTTAAGGGAGCTGAGGTTCATAAATATCTGTAGGACCAAAATGGTGTGCTGCTTCCTAAAGGATTCAACAGATTCGGGGAGAAAGGGGTAGGAAGATTGCTAGAAAAACATTTTTGAGGCCATGTAACTTAAGCACTGCATGTCTTTGCTGACTCTAGCCTAGATGGAAAGAAATGCTTCACTTACCGTATCCTGGAATCATCAAAGGTCCCATATGGTAGCTCTTGGCCTCGTGAAGACATGTATCTGCAGTCTGCAGCTATCTGATGAGATACCAGTTTGTGATCCCTATGCATGCAGAATGTGGCTGTCCTGCTACATGGCCCAAAACTGTAAAAGCTCCGCTCTATCTAGGTTGAAAGTGAAAATGTACCAATGCGGTAGACAAGGCATATGCTTGATTTAGTTATTTTCCATGTGCACTGAACTGGCAGCATGAGAAGCTTGTTCAACCCATATATTACCTTTTATCATTTATGTCTCACTTGTTTTTCCATGAAAAAGAACACCTTTAGACAAGAATTCCTTGCAATAAATACCTCCACAAGTTCATCTTGCCTAATATACAGCAGTTTCTCTAAAACCTTGGAAACTATCACTCCTTTAAAATTCGACACATCCCCACTTATTCACCCCTCCCCCATAAAACACACACGCCCCTCTTTATGTGGCAAACTAACGTGTATAAGCTGGATGGATGGTTGCGTGAGTTAGGTTATCTGACTGCGGAGCCAGAGGTTGGGTGTTCGATTCCCCACCGTGCCTCCAGGGAGAAGGGCCAGCCTGTGTAGCCTTGGGCAAGCTGCCCAGTCCTAGGAAGCCCCCCAGAAGAACGGAGTGAAAAACTACTTTTGGTTATTCACTACCTAGAAAACCACGAAAAAAATTCACCGTAACTCATAACTGAATTGACGGCTCGCAATTATTACTGATGCGTATAAGACTGCATAGACACATCGGCAAGACACGTGGTGTTGGTCTGGTTTGTTCTGAATAACCATCGCCAAGAGCAACCATGCTTTGGTAGCTATGGAGAATGGGGAAAAGGAAAGGAAAAAAAACACGATACTACCGTAATCTGTGTAAACTTTTCTTTGGCATCCTTCTTAAACTACACGTTTGCCTACTGGGACCCTTCCCATCTTGCAAAACCTGCTCTCTTAGCAATCGGATGTTAAAGATAACAAGGACACATCACTTGCCATAACTGCGCAGTCCTCGCTCCGCGAAGCTTTGCCCGGGAGACGGGAAGAGTCAATATTTGCTTTCGTTTCTCCGACGTGCTTTCCTTGAAAGCGGAAAAGCAGCCGGGCGCATTGCATGCTGGGAAGTGTAGTCCCCTCCCGGGCAGAGCGATGAGGGCCGGAGGTGCTGCGGAAGGAACCTCCGACTACAAGCCCCAAGTCGCTGCTTCCCTTGGGCAGGGGAGATCTTTGGAGAAGTCGCTCCCACTTGTAGCTGCCGAAGCGTTGGTTCGCGTACTTTAAGAGGAATGGGGAAGGTGTGATTTGTATCTTCTCATCCACCCATCTCTCGTTTTTTTATTTACAAAGGGGCGTTGTGCCCCTCGAAAGTTTTCATCCGTTCACAAATCCACTTCATTAAATGCCTGAAATGTTAACAATAAAAGTGTTGTGGAGTCTTTGACATATAACCCATCAATTTCAATGTGAGCTCCAGCCAGCCATTTCTTCAGGATCATAAAGAATTCTCTCTATACTGTATATAATTTTTAAAAAAAAATCTAGAGAATTTGCTTTTGTTACAGAGCAGATCGTTGCTTCTCTGAAAACTGCTAAAATGTTATACTAGTTATGCTTGCTTTTCTTTGTTTTAAGAACTGGGGTGTGATATCCAATCCACTGCTTCATCAGCTGTAACGTTAAAGCCACTGGCATATGCATTTTGTGCGAATCATTGCCCCCCTTTGGCAATGCCTAAGTGGCCACCCTATCTCTGAAAGGTCTACAGTATTTAGCACAGTGAAAGACTCTTTTCACCAATGCTGATGTAAAATTCCTCTGCGCATGGAAGAAGACCAGCCATCTTGTCCTTCACTTCATGCACCAACGTCTTAGGTCAGACCTGACAGTTAATACAATTAAACATTGACTCTTCTGCTACATGTATCTATCTGTGCTGGGTATATGTGCACTGTATGTAGTAGATTATGGTGTTCTACACTAATTGCTGTCTTTCTTCTCCCAATACCCCAGCACCACCATATTGTTTGTTATACTGGTAACTAATTTGTTTGAAGAACTAGGGTGTGGTACTGTTGAGACAGAAAACATTGGACTTAAAAACCTATTATTTATTATGAGCACCCTGAGTCACAAGGAAAAAGAAGTGTTACCGGTACGTTCTAAAATCTCGGTATATAATCAAACTCAACATGCAAGGTCTGAAGCTGGAATCACAATCATACACTTTTATATCAACGTCCATTTATATTTGGAACCTGTTTTCCATGATTGTATTAAGATTGATCATTTCTTGTCTAATGACAATTTCAGTCATGTTTTCTCCTGTCCTGCTTAACATGTTGTGAGGGTCCGTGTTGTGGCTCCCCCTTTTCTTCAAATAAATTCACAGACTTCTTTGGCTTAAATACTGGGGTTATATTTATTTGATTATTCAACAAGCAACCAGTGTCCACAAACATATTTTATTTATTTAGTTATTTATTTAATTTATATGCCGCCCACACTACCCAAAGGTCTCTATTATCTCCCTCTAAGAATGTGTTAAGAAGGGGTCTCCAATCTTAAAGGGGTTTGTCTCCGGGGTGTTCCAGGGACCTAGCCAGTCCAGAGAAAGGTCAAGAGTTTAATAATTGTCCATTCTCCCCTTCCAATAGGGGTACTGTCTCCTCGTTGCTGTCATCCGTCCAGATCAGGTCTTGGGAGGGCGAGTTCTCCGGCCATAGTCTCCCAAAGATCCCTTCCATTGCTGCTCCATCATCAGCCTTTCCATTCTCTCTCTACTCTTCCCTTTGCTTCTTCCTCCACTCCTTAGTTTCACGCTCACCCCAATAAGGGGGGCTTAGGTGTATTCTCACTCCTTCTCCAGGCATCTGCCTCTTCCCTCGGGACCCTCAGCTTTTCCACCTTTCCAGTCCATGTGTCCTCTAGCCATATCCACTCCCAACCCGGAGGCAAGCTATCCTCCTCCTTTTTTATATCTCCCAGCCCCGCCTCTACTTCCACCCAGGGCTGTCGTTCTCTTCCCACCAAAAGATCCCCACCTCCAACAGACGTTCCCCTCAGTTTCTCCTCCACGTTCCCTGAGTTTTGCTCAGGTGGTCTAATCTTCCTGGGACGGGGAATGGGTGGTGTTTGCACCTACCTGTCGGCAGAGAGCAGGAGGGATGGCACTCCTGTGGGAGGGGCTTTGCTCTCACCGACAGCCTGACATATATCCCATGAAGACGTAACAGCAGCCAGTGTCCAATCAACAATGGAAGCAACAGCTAGATCTCAAATACCATGCCTGTATTTTCTACTTGAATGAAGAGCCCTTTCACTCACATAAAGGTAAAACGGATGGGAACATATACTGCCTGGTGAAGTCAATCAAAGGCCTCCCGACATCTTAGTGATTGGGAGTTTCCAAGGGAGGTTTTGGCTTTTACAAGGGCTTCAGCTGATAATCACCATCTTTTTGGCATGCCTTCTTCAGTTATAGCAATTGGCATCCAGTCCTCTTTCCTCCATATTTTTAACATTTCTAATTCCAAAAATGCCAGAGCCAACTTTAGTGATTTGCAGAGATGTGCAAATCAACCCAAAGGCAATTAGCAGCTTTCTGAACCATCCTGTAGCTGACCACAAACACAAATATTCTTGTTCCACCTCATTTGGACGTTTTCTCCAAAGCTGTTGCACATCCCCCATTTCTTAGTAAATCAGCACAAGATTGTTATTACTAACCTTAGTTGGATCAGAACTGTAGTATTTGTGAGATACAGTATTTCTACTAGAAAAGAATCAGACATACTAATTGGCATAACTTATTTATTTTTATTACAAGGCAGATTCTGTAAAGCTCTTGGCAGTAAGTTAGCAATGAATTTCATCTTCTGCCTATCAAATAACATCACTTGTGTTATCATTCTCAAAATATGCTATTTTGGTTCCTTTTCGAACATATCTGACACTTTCAACTTCCCCACCACCACTGCTTGGTTTCTGGAAGTGGATGGCAATCATATCTTGCACATTCTCATCATCTTCCTCTTTTGTCTGGATCCCTTTTAACAGGACGGTTTTCCTGGAAATGCCTGAAAATATCTGATGTAAAGAAAAACTCATCAAATGTCATATCCCACAGGTTTGTTTGTTTTTTTTGGATTATGTTTAGGAACATTTAAATCGTTAGTGCAGAAATGCAGACATTAAAGATTATTTATTATTCCTGCTTGAAAGAGGATTATAAATCTGTAATGTAAGAGGCTAAATGGGAGAATAAACTTAAATGAACACTTCTTTGAGATAGAGCTTTTTAAAGATAACCAGCAGTGCTACATAGGTGGGATGGAGTGGGTTGATATTTTCAGGGATCACTGAAGGTGGGGATTGCAGTGGAACTGATGAAAATTCCTTCTCGCCTGGGAAGAAAACCTCCATTAGTACCAAAGGTTTTCCCTCCCTTGGCCCTAAGAGCCAAATTTTTGATATAAACTCTTTAGTGTTCTGTTTCCAACCACCCACTCCAAAGTCATCCTATCAATCCTTCTATAAAAGGCACAGATAAAGCAGCTACCGGAAAGAAAATTCAGACAGCTGATCTGGAGTATCATGACCTAGAACAAAACTAGATCCAAAGTCACAGGAGTGGTTTTTGGCTGTATGAAATCTGTTGTCATTATACGTGCCTGATGCTGAGAATAACAAACCTACTCTTTTCCTCTAGAACAGTAGTTCCAAACCTTGGGTCACCAGATGTTGCTGGACTTCAGCTCCCAGAAAATCCTGGCTAGCACAGCTAGCAGTGAATGTTTCTGGGAGTTTTAATCTGAGAACACATGGGGACCCAAGGTTGGGAACCATTGCTCTAGAACCTCTCCTAGCCCTTAAGCCATACATGCTACTGGAAACACATCCTCTTTGTGATAATGTGAAAAGCATTATTCTCGGGAAAGTACAGGGAAGAACAGGTTGGCCTTTAAATAAGGCCATGACCTATCACTATTGTTTGGAAATTAAATCTCATGTAATTTAGTGGGATTTATGTCCAAGTAAACACTGGGCTCATAACATGACAGCTGTGCATAGTTGCAGGTCTCAGTTACTGTGTCAATCATGCTACGTATTATTATTTACTTACCTGAAACTTTTCTATATGGCTCTGTTTGATAGGGGAAACTGTTATTGGGAAAATCCAGTCACCTGCATGGAAAGGGTATGCCCCATATTTCACAATATCATTAGCAGCTAGAATCAAAAGTTTAAAAAAATAGTTCCAATAAGCAGTTTATTCAAAGAACTATAATAGGAAAAAGAGGCGACTTTAAACAAAATTAAATTCTAAACTAAACTTAGAATTAATTTTTCAATCAGTTCTGATTTTCTAAATTTCTAAAATAAGTAATGTCTATGTACTTCTCCTTTCAACAATGCTGGGATTAGGGGCAACAGACCCCTGCGTAAATCAAAATCTGTGTATAATTCTTATTCCCCCAAAAACGTAGCTACAAGGCATAAACAGTTAACACACACATAACACCCATTTCAGCCTCCTGGCACCATGCCAAGAGAGGGGGCCAGCCACACTGTCAACAGGGCCCTACGTAAGGCAGAAACCCACCTTTCTCAAGCCACTTCTTGGAGAAGAATAGCAGCAATGTATTTATTGAATATTTATTTATTGAAAAAAATGTATAACCAAGACTGTGCTGCTCAGATCCATTCAATTCAAAGAAGTGTATTTACTTTAGTAGTACAGATAATCATTTAAACAGAACCGAGAGTTACAGCTGAAAGATTTTTATTCCTAGTCAAGGGCTATTCGAATATTTCATCCACATGCAATGTATCTGAAATCGACTGGATGTTAGTGTGCAAAAAGTGCAGTCAAAAGGTGGATCCCTTAAGGCCAACTTGCAGGAATATTTCAGGAATTACCTATTGGCTGGGTAAACGTAACAAGAGCCATGCATGACCGCTGGTCATAAGTTACGTTCTGCACCTCTCCTCCCAGTTTCGTTTTGTAGAAGTACAGTTCCAACTTATCTCTCATCCATTCGTCAGGTAAATTAAGATCTGGGATGTCAGAAACTTGAACCTTCTGTTGAGGGATCTTAACATGGAGCTGGAAAACAATGCAGACCAATTCCATATTTACACATGTGAAATAAATCCAAGAAACTGAGCTCGGCTAATCCAAAGGTCTAAAGTGTCTAAACGTGATATAGTCATAGCTTAAAATTCGATGGACTACAATACATGGGGACAAGTTATTCTTAGCGGTTCCACACACCCATATACAAGATGAATGCCACCTTAGCATATTTTAAAAGCTTTCATTATTAATCCGTTACCTCAAATGTTACTCCTGTGTCCAGAGGAACAGGCAGGGCTTGCAGAATTATATCTTCATTTTCAAGACTCACAGTGTGAGAACGTCTCCTAATCACTTCTTGTGCAACTGAAAGATAATGTGCAAATAAGCTTCCATGACAGTGAACTTACAAAGGGCAGGGTCTAACATTAAAATGAGTGTTATGCCTGTGTCTGTGAAAGCTCACAATTTGTGAGCCACAAGTATAACACTCATTTTAATGTTAGACCCTGCCTTTAGTAAGTTCACTGTCATCATGTGGTTAGTAAAAAAATTGTGAGTTAGGCACTCACGCAACTTCACAGCAGCAACTTTAGGGGTACAAGTAGACTTTCAACAATAACCCCCTAACTTCCAGAAAGTGGTGCTAGTCTTGTATGGTTTCCTATCACTTGCGCAATTAATAATCTGGCACCATCAAGTCAGTTCTAAATCATAACAACCCTTTTTGGGAGTTTTCAGGTAGAGAATATTCAGAAATGTTCTCATTATCTTGGCCACAATGCTGTTAATGTCAATCAGACCTATCAAAAGAGAGAACAAAGAAGCTGCCTCATGTGGTAGGTTTGGCTTCCCAAACTAAAAGCTTTATTTTAGTTTGGAATGAAGTGAATTTATTGCTTTATTTTTACAACATGGGATTATGAGAGGGTTTTGGAGGTTCTGGGTATGAAAATGGCTTGGCTTCGGCCCCCTTAAACCAGAGACTGGAAAACTGACTCATTTGGACTATGATTCCAAAAAGTTGTGCTTACAAAAAAGGCTTTTTCCCATGCGTTGGTAAAAATCTAGAAATAAGCTGCAGATTTTGAAGACGTGAACTGACCCATAAGCCGGCGCCACAGCAGAGCCGCCCACTCTATATTTTGAGTGGAAATGTTGGGAGGGTCATCTTATACGGCCAATCGCCTTGTACGCCAGCAAATACAGTATCTTTGACTATACACTACATACCACTTTCTTCTTCAAATGTGATGAGAGCTTCTCCTTGGCCCACCCTGAATGGGATTTTTGGAGTTATCTTAAAAAAACAGGACATGTTCGTATACTTGTCTTCAGTCGTAACGTTCTCCAGCCGTGTGCACTTCATTTTCTTCTCAGGTATCTGTTTTTTGAGCTAGTATTTTAAAACAAAAACAGAAAATGACAGAATAAAGAGCATTTATTATACTTCTGATAATTTAAAATACCAATTTATTTTCCTGTCAGGCAAGAGGTTTCAGTCACTAGTTTCTAATGCAGTGCTTCCCAACCTTAGGTTCCCCAGACGTTCTTGGACTACAATTCCCAGAAATCCTGGCCAGCACAGCTAGTGGTGAGGGCTTCTGGGAATTTTAGGCCAAGAACATCTGGAGACCCAAAGTTGGGAACCATTGTTCTAATGCTTATCATATCAGGAAAAAATGTGCCTAGGAGGAGATACAATACAATGGCTGAAAGTACAAAGGCTGGAATCCTGCTAACAATCACGTAGCATACCTGCTTCGTGAGCAGAACCACTTCACAAACGTTCCATCCATCTCCAGCTTGTAGTTACACAGTATAACAGAACTCATATCCACCTAAGAGGTTACTGAATCCCCTTTTGCTCCCTAGCCATAAAAAAAGACAGCAGCACATGTAACGAACCCTTCTGCATGTAGAAAAAATGACTAACAATATGTGGGCCAATGTGTTATTTATTTATTTATTTATTTGATTTATACCCCGCCTATCTGGTCCAAACGGACCACTCTAGGCGGAGTTTACAAATCATAAACTCTACTGCTCCGATGCAGTTTATTATTTTAGGGAAGATAAAGGAAATATAATGATGCAAACAGTTGGGGGCAAAGAAACTTAAAGGATTCCGGCACAAAACTGCTGAATTCCAGAAACCAAACACTAGATATATCTGTCAATTTAAGATAGCAGTTTGTGCACTTTCTGAAGGAGACTACATTTTTTAAAAAAAGTGTCATAAGTCTCTCATAGTAGGGATTTTAGAGGTTTTCAAAAGGAAAACAGAGGAAGGCCATTCTGTATAAACAGTTTGAGATTCAAGCAGTACAAGAGGGCCTCACACAATTCTCCAGCCTATCTTTGAGCAGTGAAATGGGGGAGACAATTCCACTTGATTTTTCCACGAGAAGGAGCGATTCTGCATCCGTTTTTCCAAGGCAGGGCTCACAACTCCATCCTTCCCCCTTAATAACAGTTTTTGGGTTTGTTTCTCTTTTTTTTCTCCCTATCAGGGCACATGACAAAAACATCTGACAACCTAAACCCCTTTTCATATCCTTCACAATGCCCTTAACAAGGAGTCATGCCTCATCTCTCTGGCAATAGCAGAGAGGCAGCCACCAAAAAACACTACAGAAAACGTGAAGAACATTTTGCAGAGCGGCCTTCTATTTCTGGCGCAATAAGACAAAAATCTCCAGACATTTCTCAGAAGCATGTCTTCTGTCAAATTTGTTTCAGCACTATTTGACGGTCTTCAACATTCTGCATGTTCCCCCGAGGTTCCCAGATAGATTTTCTACACATATAGCATCTACTGCAAATGCTGGAGAGCTCTTTTCCTTTTAAGTCTTGTCATAATTATGAAAGTCAGCATGTATTTATTTATTTATTTATTTGATTTATACCCTGCCTATCTGGCCCACCGGGCCATGTAGTGTCCAGCTCCAGAAAGGTGGAACTAATACTGGGCCAAAATTTGTTCTCCAAGCTCCCAAAGATTTAACCTCCCCATGTCTCATTCCTAATGCCCTTTAGAATTTCTTTTGGTGATGTACATGCAAGTTGGCTGAGAAGGTTAAATCTGAATTCCCCCCTTATTTTAATTGTACAACTCATCATCACTTTGACATCAGCCCATACATTCTGATCTTAAAAACCCCAGGACATGGAACTACATTACGATGCATCGCCATGGAATTTGAAGTGTAGGAAACTGCTGGTTATTACAGGCATGATTGTACTGTGAAAGACAGGATATTCACACACATTCCTCGGCCATGTTGTAAGGAAGTAAGCAAGCAAGCACCCAGCCTCACCCAGAGGAACTTCTCTGAAATTTTCTCTTCTTCGACATTCTTTTGGAATAGAATTTATATTCAATCAAATTCAATGACAATCCTTCAATTAGGTCAACAACTAGCATCTCATAGAGTCTTTTAACATCTTAGGAAGACTAAACTTATTATAGTATTTATTTTGAATATGTTTTAAGGCTATGGAGATGAGCATTCTGTCTAGAACTGGGGAGAGTTTAGGGATGAGACTTCGATATCATTCTAGAGCTTGTCAATCTCACCTTCATGAAGCCCAGGTATTGGTAAAACACTTGGTCCCCTGGGATTTCTTTGTAAATTGTACTGTAGATTTAGAGAATTGAATGATTATGACTAATTCCTGAGCAATTCTAACTTCACAAATACTCTTCTCAGCCGCAATTATTACTTTTATTACAGTTGCTTCCCACTCTTTTTCCCTGAATAACTCCGAGTAGCATTTCCACCACATAGTAATTCTGGAAAGTCATTTCAGTATCTTTTGTAAAGTCAAAGTGATTTACATATCATAAAGTCGCTGAAATCCTTTTGGTTAGTAGGGTAAGCAGCATTAGTGTAGGCCCACTGAATCAGTGGGAATTTGGTGAGATGTTCTCCATATGTTTCTCTGATTCAAAGGGGCCTACCTGAATTGTGATGTCAGTGCAGTTTAGTTGCATATAAAGCAGGTCATTTAAATCTGTGGAACTTACAGAGAAATTGATTCACCAACTCCCCACTCATTCAATGGGCCCACTCTGGTACAACCTGGAACCCTAAGCAACAGAATATCCACTGGTATATCCCAACCCAACATATGGGGATGTGGTAGCACTGCGGGTTAAACCGCAGAAGCCTCTGTGCTGCAAGGTCAGAAGACCAGCAGTTGTAACATCAAATCCACGCAACAGAGTAAGCTCCCATTGCTTGTCCCAGCTCCTGCCAACCTAGGCGTTCAAAAGCATGCAAAATGCGAGTAGATAAATAGGCACCACAATGGTGGGAAGATAACGGCGTTTTGTGTCTAGTTGCACTGGCCACGTGACCACGGAAGACTGTCTTTGGACAAACACTAGCTCTACGGGTTGGAAACGGAGATGAGCACCGCCCCCTAGAGTTGGACACGACTGGACAAATTGTTAAGGGGAACCTTTACCTTATATCCCAACCACTAAAAAGGGAAGCTTTCAGCTCACAAATTGAGATGTTTACATGGGATATATACATGCCAATTTGTCTTTACCATGTGATCACATTTCCACAATCTCATCATGCTGAATAAAAATATGCTATTTGGAAGGACAAATAGTAAAACAAGAAATTACCTGAACACTCCTTCCAAGTTCTTCACATTGAGCAGTCACTGATTCAAGTTTGCTTTTAAGTGACCCAATTACTTTCCTCAGCTCAGTATTTTGCTCCTTTATTATGGAAAGATCCCTCTGTAGAATACAAACATAATATACAAGTATGTATTAGTCAGATGTGATTTGTGTGGGGAAATATTTTTGAACATTCACCAACAAACTTGCAGTCATGTGCACAAGGTACATATCACTCACTTCAAACCAACCACAATGAGCCCTTGCTTACTGGGGTAAAGGAATTGGGTTTCCAAGACACAGGCATGTTAGGTGTGAGATTCAGGGTGTGTCCAGACTGGCCATGTTGGATATGAGGTGGTTTGGGCTACACAGGGTCTGTTAAGGTTGAGGGGAGGTGCGATGTGCCATTTGGTGTGTTGCTCCCCCAAAAAGTAAATGATCCCTCGTGGCCAGATCAGCTGTCAATTAAGCACTTCCCCTGATCATCTATAGAGGGTCAGAACTGATTTTTTTTACGTTGCTCCTCTTTCCCTTTGTCAGTGCCATTCTGTTTTCTCCCTTCCTCATTCCTGTTTCCCTTCTCTCATTCTCCCCCCACGTCCCCCTCAAAATCTGCAGCCATGATATCAGAGGCTGCTGGAGGCGGCAATCACCAGGCTAAACAACACGTGTGCCAAAAAGAATGCATGCCCTACTACCAGGCCAGAAAGGTGCACAACAACTCTTAAAGGGGAAAGATGGATCATTCTAAGTGGAAAAACGTATGAATGAGGTCTTTTTTTTCCTATACAAACCACGCCATGAGTGAGCCATATATCGTATCTATATAGCGATGCAGATGGGCCCTCAGTTGGACTCTGCAAATACCCTCATTTCTCCACAATCAAAACTATTTTGATTTTATTTTAAAATGGTGACATGTGCATAAGTTCTCTCATTACCTTATGATCCTCCTGTCTTTTCTTCTTAGAAACCAGATCCTTTAGCTTCTCCAACTCATTTTGAAGTGTCTTTTTCTTTTCATCAGCAGCAAGTTTTAAGAGAAGCATGTCAGCCTTCAGTTTTTCAGCCTTCACAAGCTTCTCCTTAGTAATGGAAAATGTATCAATGCTGTTTTAGTGTTTCAAGTGAAATATGGCTAATAAGCTTTATAAACCACAAAGAACACACTATCAGCAGAACTGCAGAACTAACTGGAAAACCGTATGAGCCTACGCATATGGGTCTTACTACCATCTGTGAATGGCACAAGCACTCACCTTCCATTCTTCCAATTCTTTACGATTTTCACTGTCGAATGCACCTGGCATCTCATGTTCACCTATACTCTACAATGCAAAGGTTAAAAATAACATTTATTTCCATTTTGTAGCATCGTCATTTAGTTGTGTCCGACTCTTCGTGACCCCATGGACCAGAGCACGCCACGCCCTCCTGTCTTCCACTGCCTCCCAGAGTTGTGTCAAATTCATTCTGGTAGCTTCGATGACATTGTCCAACCATCTCATCCTCTGTCGTTCCCTTCTCCTCTTGCCTTCACACTTTCCTAACATCAAGGTCTTTTCCAAGGAGTCTTATCTTCTCATGAGATGGCCAAAGTATTGGAGCCTCAGCTTCAGGATCTGTCCTTCCAGTGAGCACTCAGGTTTTGTAACATAATTCTACTTTATTATGTAAACAACAAGCCAGAGAATTCCATCTCTTGAGAAACACAAAATCAACCTATTTAAAAAATGCCTGTAAAACTCCTGTACATTAGAAAATGTGTTTTTAAAAGTTTTTTTCTTTTTCTTTTAAATTTTTTTTACAGTGGTGCCTCACTAGACGATGATAATCCATTCCACTGAAATCGCTGTTTAGCGAAATCATTGTCTAGCGAAAAGCATTTCCTCTTTGGAATGCATTGAAACCAGTTTAATACGTTCCAATGGGGAAGAATCGTCGTTGTCTAGTGAAGATCGACCATAGGAAAGCCTCTGCGAACCGCTGATCAGCTGTTTAAATCGCTGTCTTTTGAAGTTCAGGTCCCAAAAACACCTGTTTTGTGAGTGCGGAGGAAGCTGTCAGAATCGTTGTCTAGCGAAAATCGGTTTGCGAAGCAGGGACCAAACATTGTCCAGCAAAATTCCCCCATAGGAATCACTGTTTTGCAAATCGCTATAGCGATCGCAAAAAGTCAATGTCTAGCGAAAAAACTGTCATGGGGGGTAACTGTCTAGCGAGGCACCACTGTATTATAAACAAAAGTCACATAGGAGATTACATCAAAAATACTTGATAACAAAAACATAAATGATAAATACAATCATAAGTCAAATATACAGTGTAACCCACCACTTTCAGGAATATCTTCATCAATACTTTCAATCTTAATTCATATCATGTGCCCCATCTCTTTCCAAAAACATGATTCTTGGGGTATAACCTTTATGTTTAGTAAATACATGTTCTAGTAAAACCTTCCAAATCCTATTAAAACTGTTTTCTTTCAATAATCCTTTTTTAACTTTTAATTCACAAGTTAATTTATCATTAATAACTAGATTCCACATCTCATTATACCATTCCTCCAACCTCAATTGATCATTGTTTTTCCAGTTCCTTGCAAATATCGATATTGCGTTAACATAATAGTGTTAACAATTTTGGACAGCAAGTTTTTATCTGTTTAACAGGAGCCAGAGGAGTACAGTCAACCCTCGACTTACAAATGGCCCTAGTTACAAACATTTCGACTTACAAACCACTCTGATAGAAAAATATTGACTCGACTTGCAAACTTAGATTCAAGTTACGAACTGAAAACAAACATGCGGGAGGTGGGGAAAGCGCGAAATTTGAACTTTCAGTTAACCGTTGGCCAGTGAAAAGGGTGCCTGTCTGCTTCCTTGCTCTTCCCAGCATTTTGAGAATGGAATTGGAGACAGTCTTTAGACTGCCTGGTATTGCCTGGTACAGTGCTGTATGGACTGTATTTTTATTTTTTGGCTTTTAAATTTTTTTTGATTTTTGGATTTTAAAAGGTGTTCCCTCCCTCCTTTTCTGCACCCTTTTCCCCCAAAAGGTGCTTGTATTGGCTTGTCTTGATTGAAAAGGTGCTTTTCAAGGTGATCTGTTGTCTGAAAGGTGCTTGGTTTTTCCCAGAAGGTGCTTGCCTTGGCTGAAAAGTTGCTTTTCAAGGTGTTCTGTTGAAAAGGTGTCTGTTCACTCCTTCCTTCACTCTTTTCTTTCCTTTTTTTAGCCTAAGTCATCTTAGGTTAAAAGGAAAAAAAGAAAAAAATTCTGCTCCTAGTTGTAGGAACGGATTAACCGGCTTTGCATTAGTTCCTATGGGAACAAATGATTCGAGTTACAAACCACCCCTTGACCTAAGAACCAAAAACAGCCAGAACAGATTAATTAGTTTTCAGTGCATTCCTATGGGAAATGCTGATTCAACTTACGAATTTTTCGACTTACAAACTTCCTTCTGGAACAGATTAAGTTTGTAAGTCGAGGGTTGACTGTACCTACAAAACTTGCCATGAGCGTTTCCAGTCCTGTAAGAGTTTTCTTCTCATTTACTGGCACTCCTGGAGTTTCACCTTTCTCCATACTCTATAAAACAGCCAAAAATACTGAAACATCACATACTGCGTACAAAGTTAGAGTGGAACATATAGATTTACTTATCCAGAACTGAATTTGCATTTACAGACCTTACCTTCAGTTGTTCTTTAAAATTGTTTCTCTCATTTGCAGATATTCCAGGAATGGCATCTTTCTCCATGTTCTACAAAATACAATTAGGCACAGGAGTGACAGTGTGTGTTAATTTTCCAATGGTTTTATTGTATGGTTTTGCTCAGCATTTTTTCGCACGCTTTTACTTCTTCTTTTTTAGCAAAAGGGGGCGAGGCCATCAAACATCAAAAAATCTATTACTTATATCTGAATTCGGTATAACAGTATAAATTTTTTAAGTGAATTGTTGCCGGTTACGTGCTTGAGGCTGGTATTTCTTTTCATATGCCAAGTAAATGA
The DNA here is from genome assembly GCF_051106095.1 of Pogona vitticeps. Taxonomy (NCBI): domain Eukaryota; kingdom Metazoa; phylum Chordata; class Lepidosauria; order Squamata; family Agamidae; genus Pogona; species Pogona vitticeps. The sequence continues at coordinate 215,530,626 of NC_135783.1, read as the reverse complement.
CTGGTGTGTGACAAGAAATGCAAGCACCAACTTCTTAGCTAGCAGCAGTAGATAGCTGAGATTTCTACCACTGGACTTAAGATGGCTGGTGTAAATATGAAGATATTGGCCTATATACCAAAGAAAAGGAGGAAAGATTACTAATTTGTGTCTGAAAACAACAGCTATCGAGGAAGCTGTAGCAGCAAAAACAAGTCACCTCAGCAAGATGAAGGCCCCGCCTCTGACATAACTGACACACGGGAATGTGTGGTGGTGGTTTTTTTCTCAGGGAAAATCCCACAATCAACATGATCATGCCCATGCCAGCTGAAAGATTCTGAAGTTGTAACTTTAAAAAGTAACTTTTCTAAGTCCCATGAAAAAGCAGCATAGTGGGGCTTCCTAAGGAAAGGAGTTTAGAAAGGCACAACTTGACTTCATGCAGTCTCAGTTACTGCTTCACATGGTGCATGTGACAATAAGGGAACACTCAAGAGATCCTGCTTTGCTGACACGAGGTATACATGTATTTACAAAAACTACACAAGAGTGCTGGGGAATATGGCCGTTCAGTCTCAGAAGGCCATGCTACATAGTCTCAAGGGGATGCGTACTAGCCATGCATTCTGTCGCTGGATTCTATACACATACAGTGGGGTCTTGACTTGAGAACTTAATCCGTATTGGAAGGCGGTTCTCAAGTCAAAAGGTTTGCAGGTCAAATCTGCATTTCCCATAGGAATGCATTGAAAACCATTTGATCCGTATCTGCTCTTTTCCGTCCATAGAAACTAATGGGAAGCTGCTATTCTGCCTACGAGCACTAGAGGGGGATATTTTGTTTCTTTTTTTCTTAGGTCAAGAAAGGTTCAGGGAAGGCAGGGAAAATACAGTCCAGGCAGTACCAGGCAGTCTGAAGACTCCCAATCCACTCTCTAAATGCTGGGAGGAGTGAGGAAGCAGACAGGCACCCTTTTCACTGGCCAACAGTTAACTGAAAGTTCAAATTTTGCACTTTCCCTGCCTCCCACGTGGTTTTTTTTTTTCAGTTTGTAACTCAAATCTAAGTATGTAAGTCAAGTCAATATTTTCCTATGAGAGTGGTTCTTAAGTCAAAATGTTCTTAACTCGAGCCGTTCTTAAGTCAAGACCCCACTGTACAGTACTAAGGCAGGGACAACTCCTTTGGGTCCCTCGTTCTGTGCTTCTTTCTTTTCCTCTGTGCCCCTTGCCCACCTCAAACTCTCTCTCTCTCTCTCTCCTAACTCTGCAGCCCCCACCACAAAGCCCAAGAGTTGGGGCGGGGGTGTCTGCATTGTCACATGTTAAGTTCCACAAATCCAGGCAGCCATCTGTATATGTCCTATGAAAATTGGTGTGTGTGTGTGTGTGTGTGTGTGTGTGTGAGAGAGAGAGAGAGAGAGAGAGAGAGAGAGAGAGAGAGAGAGACAAAGAGCACACACACACGCCACGCTAATGCCACTCAGAAACACTCCAAGTTGCTTTCAGGCCATTCAGAGTTGATCTCTAGACACGGCTTCCACAGATTTTCTTTTCAATTCACAGAGCTCCTGCGTCGGCCTTTAAAAGTGGCAGATATTCAACAAGTACAACTCTCCTAGGCACAAAGACACACAACTGCTTTGTTAAAAAAAAAAACGGGGGGGGGAGAGAGTAAGGAGACCCTTAAATCAGTCACAATAAATCAATCACTAGCAAAAGTGAGTGACAGGAAAGCACACAGAGAACGATGTACTGATGGCCAAGGAAGTGAAGCCCTTTCTGGGCCCTGCCATGCCTCAAACCGGCCTAAAGTTGTACCTCAGCTAATGCAGAAAATATAATCGATGCATTTTGGAGAGACCTTGTCCTCAGGGCAAAGCAAATCCTACACTCACCAGGGTGGGGGAAAGGGGGCTGATGGCAGTTGGACTACAACTTCCATCAGTCTGTAGCCAGCATATGCAATACTTAGGGCTTAGGTTCCCCATATCTGCTTCACTGAGTTGGCACCCAGCCTCTTGTTGGCATCTACTGTAGTTTTTTTCCCGGGCAAGTGCCATTCCTGCACACTTTATGGCCACCCAGATGAGCCCTCAACAACGAAACCTAGGCTACATCGTATTCCCTTGTGTCACAACAAAAACCGAAAGTGTTGTGGCACCTTTAAGACTAACAAATTTGTGTTTGCGTAATCTCGGGTGACCATAAGGCCTTTTACGTATTTATTTCCTAAACTTCTTTTAGTCGACTTTTTCTATATCACAATCCAGTTCTTCAGAGACGGGGAGCACAGGATCTCGCCCGCTATTTAGACGCAGGGTGCCCACACCCAATCTTGAGCTCAAAAAGTTTATCTTTCTAAATAACTTCATAAATAAATAACTAAAAATAAGACGGTTTTGCCTACCACCTAAAGAGGCAGAAATCCCGATGTGAACCATACCTCTGGGGGGGGGGGATCTCAAGCCCTCTCTGTTGCTTTACCAAACCTCATCTCTGACCATTTTCCGTTCAAAATAAGAGAAACTGCAAAAAGTTACACTGAAATAAAAAGAGCGAAACTTACAGCGCCTTTCCCCAAGATGCAGGGAGGAAATCCGAAAGCAACAGCGCTCCTCGGCTCTGCTAAGAAGCGGCGCCCACCGTCATCACAACAAGCCTTGCACACGCTTTCGCTTTCGCTTTTGCCAGCCGCCGCCCGCCGTTGCAAACTTGCAAAATCAAGTTCTAGGCAGGGGGAGGGCGGGGGCAGCACAACCGTCCGCAAAACTGGGGCACCCTTACGGGGGTGGATGGGGGTGGCGGTGCGGACCTTTTTCGTGGCGTAGGTGAGACCCGTCTGGATGGATTCGGGAGGACCGGGTGCCCTCTCCCAGGCAAGGCGAATGGCACACCACAGATACCGCTGCCCGTTCCTGGAAGTCACATGTAGGGAAGGAGGAAGAGGCAGGGGCGCCATCTTGTGGCGGTATTTCCTTCCCTAAAGGAACCTGGCGAAGGTTGTTGGCTGCACCACAGCAAACAGGCTATACTGTATTATACGTACAGTATCTTGCCCTGTAACTTTTTCATAAGCGCCAGGACGGAAAGCTGAGGACAGACGTGCGACTGACGAACCCTTTTTATATTCTTCAGAGTTTGGGGGGGGGGGGGAGGAATACCTTTTTTAAAAATTTTCTACGTTTAGAACTGCTTAGCAAGCCTAAGGTTGGTAGGGGACAATGGGAGTTGTGCTCCAAAGTATAGAAAAGAAAGGGTCCCTCCTTCAGACGGAGATAGGTAAAGCCTGTGCTCCTGCATATTGTTCAGCAAGGAGCTGCACACCCACCCACATTCATTACCTGGGACCTTCAAAATATCAAGATTATTGCATTGGTTCATTTGTGGCTCACACCAAATTAACAGTTGAATTGTTTCAGGGTTCTGCCATTATTTCCACATGGGGGCAGCATGCATGTTAAGAATGAAAGAATGTGTTGAGGAATGAGATATTTATTCACTGATTCGAGGTCACAATCCTGACTGTACTTGCCTAGCAAAAAGTCTTTGCCTAGCAAAGTGGGGCTTATTTCTGAATATGCATCCATAGGATTGCCCAGAACAATTTACAAAAAAAGCAAAATGTTGGTCTATTACTTAGAAAGTTATAGCCAACAAATGGAAACCATTGTAACTTTATTACCCAGTAAATGCTATCCTATGGTGAACTGTCAAGTGCAGTGTTTCACTATTTATTTATTTATTTATTTATTTATTTATTTATTTATTTATTTATTTATTTATTTATTTATTAGATTTTTACCCTGCCCCTCTAGACCATGTCTTGTGCAAGTAGCACAAGACCTTCTAAAAGAGACTACATATAAAGAAAAATTTAGGATTGCGTGTGGAAACACATAATCTTTGCAAAGACTCACTGCTCAGGAATGGCTCATAAAACCAGAGCCATGTGAAGTAACTTAAAGTGGCCTCTGCATGGCAGCTGTAATATTTAAACTAATGTCTTGCTGAATTATGTTGCACAAAGCGTTTGTCAGATCCTTACCTATACAACAAGTAAGTCAACACCAACAGTAACTCTGGGTATCAGCGGAGGAGGTACAAAGCCTTGAGTGATTGTTCTTTGCCACTAACAGATTCATAAAACTTTCCCTCCGGCATTTTGGGGCCAGCCCCAAAATGTTTGTTTGCTTCTATTGTCTTGTTGGCTGCATTCTCTTCTTTCTCTAATCATAAGAAACAGATATGGGGGCTGTCTCCATGCATCGAGACGCCATTCACCTTCCCTTTTCCCTCTTCTGACTATAAATATACGTAGATGCTAAGTAAAGATAACTTTTCTGCATTAAAGTTGATTCTAAAGTGACTTTTGATACTGAAAGAGCTAGATCTTGTGTGCAGCTGGGAAGAGGACAGTGAAACTGGGCTGATCTCCCTACATTTTTTGTTTATTCTGCCTTATAGGCTGCTAATGAAACCATATACTGACTGACTTATGCGCTCGCTCTCTCTCTTTTAGCCCCCCTGAGAACTCAGGCTCATGCAGAATAAGATGTTGGTGTTATAAGAACGAAAATATAAATTTAGGTCATGCTAATCCCTCATTTCAAAGCATAATATATTAAATCTTGTAATGTTACTGTTTACAGGAAGAGCTTTCTATCGTTATACCAGATCTATGAAAGAAGGCCAGTTTGGCCACTGCCCATTTGGCTATTCATCAGAAAGGTTTGGTTATTGGGAAGGACCAAATAATTTGGTTGAAGTTATAATTTCATCATGAAGCCAGGTTTATAGGAAGATTAATTTAATAGCAGGCTATGCTTACCCTGACACATCCAATACAAATTTCATAAAACATTTTCCTGGCATAGTGATTGTTCCTGCTCTCTCTTTTTTCGTCCTTTTTTGCAAGTGCAGTTTTAAAAAATGCTACATAATTCCCTCATTCTGTACTACAACACAATACACTTCCCCAGCCCCATTTTTCCCTTAAAAATAGCAAAGCGTATATTGTATAGTTATTCCCAACAGGCTCTGTCTTATTAGAGTCAAGATATCTCATTTCTGCTGGTACTGGCACAGAACCCCATGAGCGCTTCATAAAAATAAGTGCCGCAGGAAGAACTGGCAAAGTAAAATTTAGTGGACATTTATTCAAAACCTTTAAAAAAAAAAAATTAACAATCCTCAGCATGTTCAGATTTGGCATGCCAGTTCCCCACTACCATCAATACTTTACAAAAATGATTGTTTTCATGATACACACTAGATGTTCCATATATTCAACATTTGTTTCAAAAGTATGATTTTTTCAGCAACAGTTGTTGAAAATTAGATGTAATTGCAGCTAACGTGTTATTTGCAATGAGTTAGTTCCAAGATTTGTTCCTGTATAATAAAATTCTGTAGTTTCATTTGAACTATTAATTTTTAAAAGCTACACTACGAACATCAAACTTTAAAAAAGCATTATCAGTCTGTATGTTCCAGAAACTATTTACCATGGCAACATTAACCTTGTCAAAGTGTATTTTTATACTGTAGTTACTTCTCCAAAATGAGTTTTTCAGTCACTATATTACATGACCTGGACACACAAATTGTGGCTAATGTTTATTATGAAAGCAGTCTGTTAGGTAATGTGTGATTCAATCTGGGGAAAAACTGTAATGGGATTTTAGAAAATTGACTTCTCTATCAAGAATTTGTGAATGACAAGATATTTGAACCACATGTGGTGGGCAACGCCCAAACTAGAGGATTAGGACACAGAATAAAAATAATGCTATAACTGATTGGGCTGACAGTGGCAGTTAAAATCATTATATAGTCCTGATTTCTTTTTAAAATGTAGTCCTGGAAAAATCCAACTGAAATTAAGGGCCTGTATAGACAGGGGAATTTGGAGTGGTCTGGTTCATGCTTAAAAGCTTATCTTCAGTGTGACCTATTTTATATTTTACTCGAGCAATCCTTCCATTCACACTAGGGATGTTTATTCTCCTATAAGAATGTTCCACACAGGTCTTCAGTTCAATGGTTTACTCATGTGTAAAGTTTACCCACTTTATTCACAAATGAGGCAGCATCAACAGCGACAATGCGAGGGGAGTATGCTGTGATGAAGGTTGGGAAAATGGAAGGGAGGTAAACCCCCTTTTCTCACCTCTGTCCTCAGTCAGGGATCTACTGAGGTTGTGCTGCCTTGTGGAGATGGAGCTCATGGGGTCAACATAGCCCTCTTCTCCATCTTTTCCCACAGCCATGATTCAGCCAGCTGCATCCCTTTGAGGGAGGGAGATTTTTTTAAAAAAAAACAAGTAGCATATCCAAACAACAAAGCATCAACCTAATGTAGTATTAGAATTTTACTTTATGAATTAGGGAACATTTTTTTAAAAGATGAAATTAACGGAGGGGGTTTATCTGTCCTCCCTTTTAATGTCATAGCCCACCTAATATGTCACAGGCTCGTCTCCACAATTAACGCCGCAAGCTAACCATCTGCACAGGTTATGCAGTGAGATAATTAGTGGTGCACTGAATTGTAACAAAACAAAACAAAAAACAGAAGCCCCCGGAGCTATGCTGGAAAGGAGCTGTCTTCACCCTGATAAAGTCCACTGAAGCTTGCTTTCTTTTGATCACTGTTCTAGTGTTGCTCCTTGAGAGGGCAAAGCTAACCCCCTCGTCTATGTACATGACTTGTAACATCAATTGTCCACAGGCCAGCTAGGCTTTATTACCACCACCTGGTAAGTCCAATTTACATCCACTTGTCCTGGCAGCTGAGGAATTTGGTGGGAAGTCCCGTTCATGCCCTACCTAGTCCAGCTAGGGGTCAAGAGGGACCTTTCTCAGTCCTGATGTTGCTTTATGGAGGACGCACCCACGTGTCTTCTATTAGAGTTGGGCTTCCCAATTGTAGCTTTAGCTCTTGGGTACCAATATCTTTTTCATGGCCTTACGTTACAATTTTTCTGTCTCCCTCTACTGTACTCTGATTCTTCACCATCTTGACTGATTCTGGTCCAATATCGGATCAAAAATCCCCCAAGCACCCATGGCAGTCTCCTCAGTGGGTGGAGGGCTGACAGGCCCTGGCAGTCAGTTGGTGAGAGGGTATTCTACTTCTACTCTGCCACCATTCACTTGTCTGCCCATATACAAACACTCCAGCTCCTTGCCTCTACCTGCACCCTCCTGACTCACTTTTTATACTGCTATACCTGCTCAGCTCTTCCTCCTCCTTTTGCTTTTCTGTCCTCCTTTCCTCCCTCCATATTCCCTCTGTCATCTTCCACTTTCCCACCATACCCAGTTTCACCCTTTAAATTCCCTTCCTCTTCCCACATGCTCCTCCCATTAATCTCTTCAGCCCCTTCTGTCACTACCAGGTTGATGGACAACAAGAAAGCTGGCAGGCACACCAGGTTGACATGACTTCTAGGCGCCATGATACCTTCTCCAACAGCAGGGTCAGTGGTGGAGTCACATTGTCCTCCCATTTTCTTCCTGGTGCAGCAGTGATGTGCTGGTCCTGTCTTGAGTCTTCATCCTGGGAAGGAGGATAGGTTGAGCTAGGCAGAAGACTGGTGCCCCTGGTCACAATCACCTTTCTTGCTAAGTCTCCGTGCATTTCAGAATCCAAACTGCCTGCTTCCAAGCTGTCTCTCACCCACACCCAGAGGTGGGATCCAGCAGGTTCGCACCGGTTCCATGGAACCGTTTCCTAAATCTGATAATAGTTCGCCGAACCGTTTCCTAAAGGCCAGGTGACCAGCGAGGAGCGGGGGGGGGGGAGGGGGGCTATGTGTTTTTTTCCCAAGTTAAACGTAACTAAGGCTGTTGCTCTGACAATTTGTGGAGACAAATGGCACACATTGATCGTTCACTCAAAAACAGGAAGACAGCTATCAGCTTTTTAACACTAGTAAGATTTACCACCAGGCCAGGGTTAAAGCAGAGCAGATCAACATATCAAAGGGAAACTATCCAGACCTTCAGGCTGGGGGTGGGGGTGGGGGCTGGAGGGACTGAGAGGAAGAGGAGGAGGAAAGGGCACACAGAGCATGTTAATTCAAGCATGCATGCTGCATTTGTCTCTGTGACCAGCATCTTCAGTGGACTGTTCAAACTGGCTTTCACAAGCTTTCATTTTTAAGATTATTCAAGTAAGTAGGTAAGTATAATACATAAAGCAGACTATGTCTGAGCAAAAAGCCGCTTTTTATTAAATATTTCCCTGCCTTAGCTGTTTGCCATGCAGTCTTGAGAAATGGAAGGAGGAAAATGAAATGATATTTTATCATGTAAAATATATTTGAAAATTATTTCAACAGGATTCCCTTTAGGACCTTTTAGCATTTATGTAATTGTTATTGTGTTTGAGTTTAGAAAATTTGATACTTCTATTTTTTGAAATAAATAAATACCTGAACTTTGGAGAAAAAAGGTCAGAAGCCTGTTGGTGATTAATTAGTTATGCAAAATTAACTTACAGCAACTAGGTTTTCAAAGAAAGTATATGTTTTTAAAGAGTGATTTTACAATTTCCACTCCTAGTGAATTTCCATGGCTGAGTGAGGATTTGAACCCTGGTCTCCAGAGTCCTAATATGCCAGACTATTCCTGTATTTGTGATTAACACATGCTTAAGTTTAATTGTGTTCATCAGGTGCCCCAAGAAACATAACCACATTTTGCCACCATGAGTTAATGCTTTTTAACATGAAGTTAATTTGCCTCCCTCCAGTGATGTCCTTTCAAGGGAAAATGAACATTTATGATATAGGCCACTATGTTTAGATTTTCAGGGAGGGAGGGCATAACATGCCAATTTTTTCATTGGTATGCAGAAATCTGGTATTTAGGATCTATGGAAAAACTAATGGGGAACCAGGCTTGGTCAGGAGGAGGGGATGGTATTATATTTTATTATGATGATGATTAAAAAATTTAAAAGCTGGTAAGGGCATTTATTTGCAAAGGCTTTCATGGCCGGGATCTGATGGTTGTTGTGGGTTTTTCGGGAAGAGCAACCTTCAGAACATGGCCAAAGAGCCCGAAAAACTCACAACAACCAATTAAGGGAATAACCTTTCAACTTTTTTGGAATTGGCAGTTAGATGCAGGGAATCCATACAAAGCCTGTGGTTTCTACTTAGGGTGACCCCAGGAATGAGCAATCTCCAACATGGCCTGGCCTCAACAGCCCTGCCCATCTGTTGCAAACTCAAGCTTGTGGTTTCCTTAGGGAGTAGGTCTATCTTGCATTTAGCCTTCCTCTTTTCCTGCTGCCTTCCACCTTTCCAAATATTATGGTCTTTTTCAATCTATGCCTGCCTTCTCATGATGTGCCCGAAGTAGGACAGCCTCAGGTTTGTTTGTTTGTGTGTTTTTTTCTTTTTGCCTCTGGAGATAATTTAGGCTTAATTGGATCGAGAACCCACTTACTCATCTTTTTTGGCAGTCCAGAGTATCTGCCATACGATCTGATCAGGCCAAGGGTGTCTGCAAAGATGATCATAATTTTGTTAATTGGGACAGTCCTCTGTGTGTCAGCAAGCTGTTTTAAGCTTCTGTTGTTGTTACATGCTATCAACATTGCCCCTTTGTGCTGTCCTCAACAGCCCTGCACAGCTACTGCAAACTCAACCCTGTGGGTTCTCTGATGGTGTCAATCCATCTCACATTTGGTTTTCCTCTTTTCCTGTTGCCTCCAGCTTTTCTGCAGAACCTGGAATGGGGAGGGATTAAATGATTGTGACGTTGTTCAGAGACCAGTTCCAAATCCCAGGGTGGCAGCCCTCTCTTGCTTGTGCTACAGAAAAAGCTTTGTTACTGTTGCTTTGTGGTAAGAACTTTTTCTTCAGAAGGGGTCAGAGAATTTGAGAGTTATTCTCAAGTTCATCTTTGCTTTACATGTGTGTTATGTGCCATTCAAGATGACCCTAATGGGCCTTTCAAGGCAAGTGAGATATTTAAAGATATTTGAGATATCTAAGGAGTGGCTTTACGTTTTACCAGTTCCACGCCCTCAGTGAGTTTCCACGCCTGAATGGGAATTCGAATGCAGGACTCTGGAGTCCCAGTCTGTCCCTCTCTGAATTGCATTACTTAATGTTAAGGGTTGTTGTGAAAGGCAGGATGTTATTATTTGCAAGCATATAAGCATGTCCTATTTTGTCTCTGTGAAAAATTTGATTTCTCTTGAAAAATTTCTCTGGAGAGAATTCTACTTCACTGTCATCATTAATACTACCAGCCTACAATTTCGTTACAAATGTGGTAGCTTTGGGGCATGAAATAGGAGCAGTCTAGAGGTAGCTTCCAGTAAACATTTATGGAAACAAGTCATTGATAATGTTAAACTGCAGTTAAGAGAACAAAAGCCAGAGGAACTTCGACAACCACATTGTTGGTGAATTGGGGGGTGGGGGGCGGGGGGAGGAAGTGTCTGGCAGCCTACTGCTGAGTCAACATGTTTTTACATCCCTGTCTTGTTCCTTGTTCAATCTGTATATTTCCATAACTAGATAGTGCTGTAGTAGATAATAATGTACTGATGAAGGTATGTGAAATCATTCAGGGCCACCCAAAGACAATTCGTGAAGTAGTGTGAAGCAGAAAATCCTGCAAGCACCTCTCCCCAATCCTGTCAGTAAAAATACAACAAGTAACCCTAAGTTACTAATAATTTCCTGCCATTTCATGACATGAGGTAGTTGTCACACTCTGCATAACTACAGGCTTGACCCTGAGGCAGTGGTTGCTGAGGTCTCCAGGCTTAAAAGGAAGGTCCCTTCAAATTCCAGATGCAGGGAAGGGGGATCAGGAGACAGGCGTCTAGTTGTCTCTTTGCTCCCAGAGGCATCTGATGGGGCCACTGAGAGATCCAGGATGCTGGACTGAGATGGGCCCTTGGCCTAATCCAGCAGGGCTCCTCTTAGGTTCTTATGCGGTTTTACTATTTTCCCATGTGTGCAGATATGGGGAGAAAAATGTGTCTAATTTTCTATATTTTAGACACAGACTGGGTTTTAGCAAATTAAAGTTTTGTGTAGCACAACAGCAGTTTAAGGAAACTTATGAGAAGCATAATTCTCTTGAATAATTTAAATATAATATCTATGTACAGCAGGGGTGAGCAACGTCTGTTGCCCCTGGTCTCAATTTTTGCCGCAAAGTCTGTAAGTTGCAAAGTCCACCTCCTTCTTCTTCCCAAAGCGGCTAGAATTCTAATTCTGGTTTTCAAAAAGAGTTATTTTGTGTGTGTGTGTGTGTGTGCGCGCGCATGCTCAGTAATGCCAAAGGGCCCTGTAGATATTTTGTAAGGTAATGTTTGTAAGCCGCCCCGAGTAGACGTTGTCTAGAGGGGCGGGGTAGAAATTGAATAAATAAATAAATAAATAAATAAATAAAATAAAAGTAAATCCCTACACCTGGAAGAGCAGTTGTTCACATTCTTTTCACCAGGAATCTTCTGAAGTTTTAAATTTCTGGTCAAATTTCTTTGTGTGTTGCAGTAGAAGTACAGAGATCCACAGAGCAGATGTGACAGGGTTCATCACTAGGGTATGACAGTTCCTTGATTTTTGATATGGGGAGAAATGGAGAGGTCGAGTTCTTTGGAATAGAAATTTGATTAACAGCTTTAATGGATTTGTCAGCAACAACTTCTGCAGGTGTGCAAAGCTGGCCTCCAGTTAACAACAAACTGAGCTATCAGTCATTTCAGGAGCAGGAAAGGGGAGGGAAGCAATTTTTACTGGTGAGCTATAGGGCGAAATTGGAGGTAAAGGAAAGATGTGTCAGTTCTCTGTCAAACTTGGTCATAAGCACTCACTGTGAGGTGTGTGTGTGTTTGTGTGTGCGTTTTTGGCACAAGCCCATGGTGAGGGTAACAGCAGTGGTATGCCCAAAGAGATACAGTACAGTTATCCAGATGTCTTAATCATGTGAGAGGTAGTTGTGATAATAGGCAGTAGGGAGACCACTATGGAAGAAACCCTCATCAGATCCCACTGTCCTGGGCATTCATTCATTCATTCATTCATTCATTCATTCATTCATTCATTCATTCATTCATTCATTCATTCATTTATTTATTTATTTATTTATTTATTTATTTATTTATTTATTTATTTATCAATCAATCATTAGGACATAGAACCGGTTGTTAATTTATTTGAATCCCACCACTGCCCACACCTACCCTTTGAACTGGAAATTAAAATGCCAAGGCAAAGGCCAGCCACAATGGAGTGAAAGGGCATGCCTACCACGTCTATGACCGGCCACACAGCCACTGCTACCTCAACACAGTCTATCAGGGACATTGCAATATTTCAAAAAGTTAGAGAAACAATGTATTCACAAAGGCTTTCGTGTCCGGGATCTAATGGTTGTTGTGGTTTTTCGGGTTCTTTGGCCGTGTTCTGGAGGTTGTTCTTCCTAACGTTTCGCCAGTCTCTGTGGCCGGCATCTTCAGAGGAGTGCTGTCCTCTGAAGATGCTGGCCACAGAGACTGGCGAAACGTTAGGAAGAACAACCTCCAGAACACAACCAAAGAGCCCGAAAAACCCACAACAACCAGTTAGAGAAACAATCTGTATACCTTGCTAACTACAGATCTTGCTGACATCTTTGCAGCATGGAAAGCAATCACTTCAGCTCAGAATTTCATGGACATACACCATTAAGGAGCACATCATTATGATGACTGATTGGACTCTGAATCTTCCATCTCTCTAAACCAGGTGGAAAAGTGGTAAAACTCCCACTATTTCACTTTAAGATTCACTTGCTGAATTTTCCCCCCTTTCGTCTATTCCTTTTTTCCTTTCGTATTTCATTTTTAATATTGTAAACCCAGGAGCAGGGTTTATTTTTATTAATTACACTAGCTGCTCCCAGAGGCTTAAAATATCTCAAATAAATTATAAATGATTAAGATTCTAGATCATCTTTGTGTTGTTGGATGGATAGCTGCAATGCTAACATAAGACTACTTGCCAACAAGCAAATAGGACTGTTCTGTTGTCAGTATGAAGGATGAGAGGAAATAATTCGATGTGTGATGGCTTCCAGATTTACATGTGGTCTGCAAAAGTCAAGAGTTCACTACTAAATGCGTTTGTTTGTATTCCCAAACATTGCATGGCCCATCTGGCTCCCCTCGCCCCCTCACGCCTGCCCTGTGTGTGGTAACTTGGACTGACTACTGAGTGTATTTGAACAATGAATGGTTTTTGTAGAAGACCTTTAAAAGTGAACAGCCACCAGATTGCAGTCAAACATCAGTGTTCTTTAGGGATACTCCTTTCCACTTCCATTCTTGTCTAGCCTTTCCCCTAGCAGTCAATATTCTAAGACAACTGTGGAGACATACTCCTCACTGAAATGTCTGGGCTTCCCTACCTACCCTCCCATCAAAGTTTCTCTCTCTTACAGACTGTTCACGCTTCTTCAAATGTTGGAGTTCTCTATGCCCGTCTATGCCCGCTTGTTATGTCTGAATGGTCTTCTGTAGATTACATGAGAATGCATATTTGAGGACACTGAATTCACTGCACAGGCTTATTTGTTCATAAGTGTTTCATGGTTCTCAAAATCCTGAGAAGCAAGTGATTATCACCCCACTTTTACAGAAAGCTATGAGGGGGAAGAGAGAGAATGTGGAATATGGAAATGTTGCCATAGTTGGGCATGAAAGTGAATACAGACAGTTTTCTTGTTAGGTCAGGTCAAACAGAGGCATTATAGATAAAATATTTCCTGAGCAAAGAAAGTTGTCCTTTGTATTGTAGCTTTCATTCATTGTTTTTGGATTCCTGCTTTCTGCTCAGTCTGTACTTTGGAATTATCACTTAGAAGTATTTAAAAAAAACTGCTTATTTTTCAGTGGGAGTTTCTTTATATATATACTCTCTGTGTGTGTTCATTGATGTCTCTCCTACTTTTGAAAGTAATAAAGTTTTACAGTTTTATTATGAAGATTCACTCTGTGTCCTATTTTCCGACCTCCAGCCAGTGAATTGAGGCAAGTCTTCCCTTACAGGTGTCTAAGAATGCAAGAAGATAAATGTAGGATCAGATCAAAGGCGTATCTAGTCCAACATTCTGTTCCTCTAGTAGCCAATGAGTCATTGTAAGGATTTTGAATCTGGTTATTCCCTTTTAGTTCAGACAAAAACATGAAGAGACCCACCCAAGTCTCTCTCCACCCCTTGAAAATGAAAAATGAACTGTCTGGATGCTGCTTGATGAAAAGATATTAGTCAACTGATCAGGGCTTCTAAAGCAGATTGTGTAGTTTTCATTTTTTTTTTTTTTAATAATTGCTATCTGGTATAGCGCTGTATCAGATAGCAGGAGTTTTTTTTAAAAAAATCACAGACTAAGGTGTTCATATAAGTGGAAATGATTTCAATGAATAATTTCACATCCACCTTAAAATAAAGAGACCTCTGGTAGATGAATAGAAAGACTCACTCCCCTGTCACATTACTCAATGTGTGTACATACCTCATGTAAACACCCAAATTTAAATCAATGCAAAATATGCTAATATTAAAAAAATATTTTTAGTAGTGGGATCAGGCTCCAGAAAGTTTTGTATGACTTTTGGTGTGATCCTTGCATCCAAATGTCATACAGTCTTCAAATGACCCTATTTGGTCTGCCTTATAAGTGATTTTTAAGAGAAGTGTTATTGTTGTTTAGTCGTTTAGTCTTGTCCGACTCTTCGTGACCCCATGGACCAGAACACGCCAGGCCCTCCTCTGTTCCACTGCCTCCCGGAGTTGGGTCAAATTCATGTTGGTAGCTTAAGAGAAGTGCATAGCATGTATTCATTCCTCTGCTCCTCCTCTTGTCTATAAATTGTGAGGATATTTGGAGGAAATATGTGGTCCCAGAAGGCTCGAGGTGGGTAAATGTTGTGTCCATTTTCAGTGGGAGTAGGGAGAGAATCTGGGCAATGGACTGGACAGCATGATATTCATACCAGAAAAGCTTCTGGAACAGAGCATTAAACAGTCCATCTGTGAGCACTTAGGAAAGAACACCACATTAATTAAAAACTTGCATGCATTTCTTGAAAAGAATCTCTCTTGCTTCCATTTAATTTCATTTTATTTTTGTAAGAATTAACAAGCTTGGTTATGGGAAATGCTGCGGAAGTATCCAGGAGGTTATCCAAGTTGCAGAAAACAGAGAAAAAATCTTTTTGTGGCATAAATATTCACAGACTTCACCCCATTTCTTCAGATATATGTTCTGAAGAAGTGATATAGAGTTCACACTTGTGATGAATTATTCTAGCCTTTAAGATATCACAAAATAGGAGATTCCATCTAGCCATTAGGAAAAATATCCTGACAGTAATTACTCTTCAACACTAGAATAGATTACTCTTCTTCAGTAGAGGTTTTTAAGCAGAGATCCAGCTGGCCATTTGTCAAAGATGCTTTAGCTGTCGATTTCTTGTGTGTGCAGTGAGTTGGACTAATAGATGAAGTTTGGGGTCCCTTCTGACTCTACCAGTTGTAAAGTTTTTTTGTCCAGTCATGTTCGACTCTAGGGGGCGGTGCTCATCCCCGTTTCCAAGCCATAGAGCCAGCGTTTGTCCGAAGACAATCTTCCGTGGTCACATGGCCAGTGTGACTTAGACACGGAACGCTGTTACCTTCCCACCGAAGTGGTCCCTATTTATCTACTTGCATTTGCATGCTTTCAAATTGCTAGGTTGGCGGAAGCTGGGACAAGCGACGGGCGCTCACTCCGTCGCGTGGATTCGATCTTACGACTGCTGGTCTTCTGACCCTGCAGCACAGACTTCTGCGGTTTAGCCCGCAGCACCACCACGTCCCATTCTACCAGTTGTATTATTCTGTAATTCCATGGTCAGTCATAGGTAACCTGTAATCTTTCAGATGTTGATGAACTACCACTTGTATCATGTCTCACCACTAACTACACTAGATGAAGTTGATGGGAAGTAGACTCAGGAAGCATCCAGAAATCCAATGGTGCTCCAGTTCTGCTTTGTTGTCCTTGTCACTGTTGTCATTGTTGTTTTGACTTTTCTCTTCAAGCAGACTTTCCCTTAATAACTGGTGGCCTGAGAGGAGTTTTGAAATGGACCACTGTGCTCTGTTGTTTTAAATATGTTTTAGTAGTGATTTTATTACCGTTTTTAATAAAATACTTGTTTAATTCATTTAAAATATTTGTACATCTACTGTTTTTAGCTTTTAAATATTGTCTTTGTAATGATGTAAGCCGCCTTGGGTTCTTTTTAGAAGAAAAGTGATAGATAGATAGATAGATAAATAAATAAATAATTAAATTAAATTAAATTAAATTAAATTAAATTAAATTAAATTAAATTAAATTAAATACTGCCCCATAGTGCTAGAACTCTCTTTGGGCATTTTACAATATAATTATACAAGGAACACTTTGCTCCCCAGCAAGCTGGGTATTCATTTTACCAACCTCAGAAGATTAGAAGGCTTGAGACAACCTCGAGCTGGCTACCTGAGAGCAAACCCAGGTCATGAGCAGAAGTTTGACTTCAGTGCTGCAGTTTAACCACTGCCACAGGGCTTTAGAGTTCACAGCAGCATTTCAAAACATAATTGCAAGAGAATCACTATTTTGGCGGTATCTAGACAAATCTCTTAAAAACAATGGATGCTCTTTCTCTCTCTCTCTCTCTCTCTCTCTCACACACACACACACACACACACACACACACACACACACACAACACACAAACACAAACAAACACAAACACAAACGCATACACGCATGGGGATACATTTCAGGGTGAGCAGACTGGAGGATGGGAAATTCTGATTTTTGTATGTGAGGGGGCACCCATCTCCACCCATTGCCAGCTCATCCTAGGACTCACTGACACCACACGGAATCATAGAACTTGTATAGCTGGAAGGGGTCACCTGGGTCACCAAATCCAGTTCTCTAGCACATTAGGAAATCCACTCCTAAAGCATCTCTGACAGCTAGCTAGTCAGTCTGGGTCCTTTTAAGAAGAAAGTTGGGGTAAAATATTTTAAATAAAATAAATAAATACATAAATAACCTCCATTTAAATACCTCCGGTGAAGGTGAGCCCACTACCCTTCCACTTCTGAACATCTCTTACTGCCGAGATGTTCTTGACAGTATATAATAACAACAGTTCTGAGGATTACAGCTGAACTAGAGAGAACAGCCAGTAGGGTTGGCAGATGATCACTCACCTGACTAATCAAAAATTCCCAGCACTCCAGTCCTGTGACCTTTGACTCCACTATGCCATTGGTAGTAGTGTAGACACTAAGGTGTTGGAAACAGCAGCCTTGACTCAGTGGCTGGGCTAGACAGGGAAGATATGAATGGAACTTTGCTGTCTAAGGAGTATGAATCATTCAGTGCTTCCCCCCTTCACTTTGCTTACTTGGAGTTGTGAGTGGACATCTACTTTTGAAGGCTTTCAGCTAACTGAGGAGTCAGAAAAAGGTCAGGAGCAGAAAATGGGGGCTGCGGTCACACTGGCCATACCTGGATCCCTAAATTGGTTTAAACCCAATTCGTTTTGCATATGTGAATGTTCCTGTTGATTTAACAAGTTTTTCAAGAGGTAGCGAAGAGTCTGTAGCTGTGATCCTAGGCGTAAGGGAGAAATTTCCATCATCATATCAGATTATTGATACCCTCCTTGGAAAAATAATTAAAAAATAAGGCAGCCAGCATGAGAGCAGCTGGTCATGCACAGGACAAAGCCTAACTCTCCAAGTGTAGTCTCCCAACAAATGTGGACACAAGTAGTGGTGTTATATAGTACGTGACTTTACAGTGATGTAAATAGAGTCGGAAATGAATTGATCAAATGGCCAGTATGACTGCATCCTCAGGCAGTTGAAAGTTACTCCCTTTTGGGCCGAACTAGATATGGCAATGTCACGTGTTTTGCTATGTAATACTATATATATATTAGGTGGAGCTTCACTGCACGCCAAAAGGCAGTAGGGGCAAACATCCCTTCTCACATCCTAGTCTCAATCCTGCCCTTCCCTACTGACTATCTGTGATAAACGAGACGAGAGCATAGAGGCTCTCATCAGAGTGCCATTCTCCAGTAGAACCTCCAGAGAGGTACAGACTACTCCACCGCCAATGCTCCCCAAAAGAATACACCAGGGAACTGACACCCAGGAGCTGGAGACAAGCCTGCGGGGTCTAACTATAGCCACCCAGACCAAAGAAGAATTGGCGGGAAAGGAAGAAAGGGGGAGGTCCATGGCAGAGGCGGGAATGGGGGTTATAAATAGGGAGGATGATAACATCCCGGGTGGCTGGGAACTCATCTGGGTGGAAGACCCGTGGACCGGGAAATGGGAAAGGATAAAGGTATCCAGAGAGGAGGCAGACTATCGCTGAAGGAGAGGACTTCCACAACGCCTGTCTTACTGGAGTGAGTCCAAGGTGAGAGAGTGGAGGAGGCGACTGAGAGAAGAGAAGGAAGCAGTGGCAAGGGAAGCAAAGGAACGGTGGGCATGGCGAGCCAAGGAGGCGCGGAGGATGATGTACCTCCGGGATCGTGGGGACAACTTGTGAGCGAGGGAGACCCGGTATGGCGATGGGACGAGGATGGCGAGACCTCCCCATTATTGAGAGACGAAGGGACAGAAACTGAAGTGCCGGATTATGACCCTTTTCTAGCCAGACCCTGGGACATTAAATCTTTAAACCTGTTTGACTCAGAACTGTAAGTTACCCTTGCGCACCCCTTTGGCGTCACAAGAGAAGTTAAGACATGCGTTGTTTAAAGAAGTTCTTCCTTTGCAAAAAGAAATAAACACCAGTTTGGATTTTGAGTTAAAACAGACTCCTGGTTTATTTGAGCAAAAGGGAGGGAGGAATACTGAACCTTCACACTATCTTATATATATAATTATATATAGAAGTTCCACCTGGCACCAATGAGATTTTCCTTCCCCTGTGCATAATATTGGAGGGTGAGGTAAATCCCACCACACCAGAGTGCAGGTGTGTTGTGCATGGGCTGGATTTGGCCCTCCTCATTCTGGCTCTTTGTTACAAAATACTACCTGTGTACACAGAAATTGCATAACAAGTGTCACATCTTATTTGGCTTTTGAAGGGTATCCCAGCACATACTTACCAAGGAGTAAGTTCTACCAAACAGAGGCAGCAGAACAAAAGAGCTCCTTGTGGTATTACAGAGGACAGGGAAGTCAGGAAGCCTATAACTCACCATGACTTTCTGATCTCCACCTTCAGCATCTCCATGACAACCATACTTCCCCCAAATATAACAAGCAGTTTGTGGTTAAGATGTAAGTTATGTGGAAATGACATGGGTGTGGTGATGCTAATGAATAAGAAAGGACAAATTGGATTTTACCCACCCACTTCTACTTTGCTGGATTTTCCCCCACTTGGCTTTTTTTAAAACCTGTTATTCAAAGAATTCTAAGCTGATAACTAGTGCTCACATGGGCGACAAATGTATTTAATATTGGGACATACCTTTGTGTAAATAAGCTGGTTCTTTGAATCCTCACAGTGCTAATAGATAATTCAAGTGTTGTTTCACAGAGTGTTATGTATAGATTGCTGCTCTTGGCCTTCTTACTTCCTCCTCCTTCCTCTAAGATTACCTCTAGTTTACTCCTCCATCTCTGCTGCTCTGTTCAACAAAGCAGCAGATAGTAAGCAAGGAAGCCAACATTATGGGCTGCTTTAAAAAGGTTTAAATACCTTTTCCTTCCTCCTTAAAGAGATCCCCTTGTTAATAAACAGAAACTTGTTCATGCTCTACACATCGATCCCTCTACATCCACCAGTTGGGAGGGGATTCCATTAACGGTAAGGAGACATGGTTAATTAGGGCAGTGCTTTGCAATCAGCAGTTATTCATACAACAAAGTGAGGCTGACATACTTGTCTGTTTCTGATCTGACTTGTAGTGAGGAAGCCCAAAACAGCCACCTAACCCAGTGAGGATTCTCAGAAGTGCCCATTTTTGCTTCAATGCTTTGGAAAATAAAATCCATAACAGCAGCTTTAGTTTCAAAAGATCTTGAGATGGCTGACAGCTGGCCAGATAATACAGGATGAATTCATGGAAGAGCCAGAGCTGGGAAAGGAGTAAATTGCATGGCTCCTGGGAGGGTGGTGGTGGAAGAAAGGAAATGGGGGGGAGTTTTGCCTGGACATTAAGCAATGATTTATGGCATTGAATTTCATTCCTCATATGAGGCCAGTGCCCTTTATTCCCCCCCCTTTTCATGTTTTTTCACAGAATTCTGCTAGGACAAATAGAAGCACAGAGAAGTACTGGAGAGTATATGGATACAAATTGAATTGTACGGAACTACAAACCAACTTGACGCAAATCCATTGCAATTTATAAGACCAAATCAAAGTGGAGAGCACTTGCAAAGCCCAGCGTTAATGCAGAATCCTACAGCAAGCAGGAAGAGGTGTGGTCTTTAATGGTTGGAGCCAAGCTCTCTTACTGCCACTGAGATTAACCCCTCTGGACACTTCCGCTCAGGAGGTGTTTGCACTGGCAGAAGAAGGAGAGGAGGTGATCTTTGCAGAACCCAGACTCTATGGTGTATTGTTATGCATTATTCCTCTAGAACAGTGTTGTCTACTAGGGCCTGCAGCAGAGGAGCAATCAGCAAATGTTAGGGATGTTGATCAGTCTGAGTCCCAAGTCATCTTTGTTACCAAGTTCTGAGTCCCAAGTCCAAGTCCCTATTAAAAACAATCTTTTCCTCCACAACAAAAGGAGGGGTGGGTGGGTTCCAAGTCACAAGTCAAGTCCAAGACATTGAGGAAAAAAGCCCAAGTCGAGTCCAAGTCAAGTCGCTAGTGCTACTTAAGTCTGACATGGCAGCAAGTCCCACAACTTGAGTCCCCATCCCTGGCAAAGTTCCCTTTGTCTCAGTGGGACTGCCCTACTGAATCAAAAACTTTCTGTGGGTGGAAGAAGTCCTTTTATCTGGAGACAGTGAAGTCTAGATTCCAACCCAGTGGCTGAAATCCTGTTGCACAGTTCCACATGTGCAACAGGAGTTATCTCATCATTTGAGGCAGATACTGCTGATTAAAGGCAATTTGGGGCATGCCACTTATACACAATGCAGTAAAATCATGTGCACCCTGAAACTGCCAAAGGACACTTTTAACCAGCAGCAATTTCCCACTACTCATGAGATCATCACTGAAGCACATCTGACACTGTGCAACTAGATTTCAGCCACTATCTAGTACAGCGGTCCCCAACCTTTTTGGGAGCCCAGACTGGTTGGGGGGTGCGGGCTCCACACACGGAGCCCACACCCCCAACCAGTCCGTGGTCCAGAAAAGGTTGAGGACCACTGTACTAGCACATGCGCACGAGCACGATACACCCCTCCACAAGTGCAGCACGCCCATCCATGAGTGTGACATGCCCACCTACGAGCACAGCACGCCCTCCGTGAGCACAACACGCCCCTCCGTAAGCGCAACACGCCCACCGTGCATGAGTGCGGCGGGGCGGAGATCCATCTCCGTGGCCCAGTTCCAGGAAGCCCAAGGACTGGCCCCGGGCTGCATACCGGGAGTTGGGGACCCCTGATCTGGTAGACACATTTCTCTACATCAGCACAAAATAGAGAGGAATGTTTCACTGGAAGTAAATTTATGCACAAGCAAGTACAGTATTTCTCTTGATATTTCATTTGGAAGCATGTGAAGCCCTCAACCCCATTTTGGCAAATAATTTTAATCTTTTCCATGTTTTCATGTTTTAATCTTTTAATTTTATTTTAAATCATATATTGTTTAATTTATTTTTAGCATTTAACTTATTGTGTTTTTAATTGTATGAGTTTTGTGAGCCGCTTCGGGTCCCTTGTTGGGAGAAATGCGGCATGCAAATAAAACTAATAATAATAATCGAAGAAGATTCTACATGGTGTCTGCCCATACATTATGAAGGACATCATGAAAAACTTTGGCTGAAACCTTGTTGCTTAGTGTAATAGTATATTGCACCAGATTTTGTTAGTCAACTCTTCCATAGGTTCCACTGATTCAAGTGGGCCTACTCTAGTAGCAACTTAACTATATTAAAGTAAGTCTCAAGTAGAATGGGCTTGTTTGAATCAATGGAACTTAAGGAGAAGTTGATTCACCAAATTCCCACTGATTCAATGGACCTACTCTACTGTAACCTACTGTGCTAAGCCAGTGGTTCTTAACCTTTGTTACTTGGATGTTTTTGAACTGCAACTCCCAGAAACCCCAGCCAGCACAGTTGGTGGTGAAGGCTTCTGGGAGTTGCAGTCCAAAACTCCTGAGTAACCCAAGGTTAAGAACCAGTGCGCTAAGCAACATGATGGCAGCCTTTCCATCTCTTTAAAGAGAACTGACTTTTGGGGAAGCAAAATTCAGAAGATATGTATCTAAATAACATGCAATAGTAACACACTACAACCATTTTCTAGCTTGTTTGCCTCTTGCTTCAATTGCTTTTCATCTGAGAACTTTGCTGTCAACAAGAAACCTTTGGCATTGGTGCCTTTGTGATCCATGTTTATTTTGGAACTCTCTTGTTTTAACAAGTTTTATTGCAAGCCTCCTGGGTGATAAGAATAAGAAGAGTTTGGGAACAGTTTGGGAGCAAGTTTGGTGTCTACATGTTTTCACGTACTAGACTCCAATAAATGTCCACAGCTTGAGCCCGGTTCTGCTGTATTTCAACCATTCTGTTTGTTCCAATTACAAGGTCCATGGCTGTGGCCCTGTGTGAAGGTTAGATCAGACGGATCATGTTCTGCCATTGTAACCATGGCTTATGCACAGAACATAGCTCAGTATATCTGATCTTGGCCTTGGCAGTGTATGAGAGGTAGGCTTAACAATGATCCATGCCAATTTTGAGGCAGAAAGGGTAACATCTGCTTTATTTCTAGTTGTTTAAAGTTTGACTGGTTTTTCACTCACAGACTTTGCTCGGGATAAAGTTTATTTACCAGTTTCTCTGTTTGTACAGAGTTTTTCAGGAAATGGTTTGTTGTGTTAGAGGGAAGCCCTGGTACGTAGTTTGCCGTAGTTGTAGCTTAATGTGTTTGAATTTTTTAAAAAATTCAAAATGCTATTCTGAGCCATTTTATCCTAGAAGTGTCCGAAGGCATGTACGACGAGGAATCCTTGTCATCTATCTAGTACTGTATACGGTTATCTGGGATCGGTCACATGGTAAGGGGCAGAATGGGAATAAGTGTGAGGAGTTACCAGCAAGACAGGACAGAATATGGAGAAGTGACCAATCTACCTCAAGAGAGTCAAGTCATCTCAAATATCTATCCATTATTTTGAAGACATTCTTTTTGTGGATGGATGGATGGATGGATTGTTCACTTAAGCTTCAGGATACCATAAAATTGCAGGTAGGAGCATGTTCTCAACATATGTTAGTTAGACATAATCTAGATAGTACTTCTGAAGCTCCAAAATGACAGACAATTGGTACGAGAGATGAGGGCTTCATATTCGTATACAAATATGAAGCCCGCTGGAAAAGTTGGCCAACTCAATGAACACCCAACCCTCAGACCCCACCAGACCATTTGCCGCACGACATGCGAGGTCAGCATCATCTTCTGCACCCCAATCGCAGTCGTAGTTCGGCTGCCACAACCCCACCTCCCTGCTCACCCAGCCACTGTGGCTGAGCCGAGAGACTCAACTTCCTGCCCCCTTGCTGGAGTGGCTGGGCGAGCAGGGAGGCGGGGTTGTGGCAGCCAAGCTAGTGCTGTGATCAGGGCACAGAAGATGATGCCAACCACACGCGCCATGTGGTAAGTGGTCCGGCAGGTTCTGACAGTGGGTGTTCATCAAGTCAGCCACCTGTTCCCACGGTCTTTGTTTCTGTATCAACTGAAGCCCCCATCTCTAATTGATACTTTTTATAATGCAACTTCGGTGCAGCAAATGTCCATAAGAATTAAAGGCGAATGCTTCACTTGTAATCACAAGTGCAAAAGCACAGTTAGATGCCCTTTAAGATCCCTTCCCGTTCTCAAGATTCTATAAACATGTTATTGGCTCTCAGTCAGGTACCTGTAATAGGGAATGATAGCTTCGCTTACATAAATGCCATGTGTCTATTCCAGTGTCATAGAAATCTGGAATTGTAGTCCACCACTGACACCTATCCAGTTCCAACACAGTAATTAATGTAAGGCTCTCCCCAAAAGTGGTGGTTATATCATGAGCACCATCTTGTCTGAGCAACCTATCTATAAAAGATCTCTTTTCAACTGCCTTTCCCTGGTATTCCTGGTGTGAATCTAAAGTTTTTCAATTTAATGGAATATAGCTCAATAAATTGTCCTGCTGTATTATAAATAGAGCTGGGGACAAACTGCCAAAATGGTCGATGAACCACGAATTTACTAATGTTTTACCAATTAACAGTGCCTGGGGTTTTTTTTAAAGAGCCCATGGCTGTCTAAAATAAAAAAATCTGAGCCCCCGCTCCCTTCCCACTACCCCCATCACCTCCCTACCTCATCCTGCTGCGTCATCCTGCCGCCACTACCACCACGGCCATTGTCTCTGTGGTGCCGCCACTACTCCTGTTATTGCAGATGGCAGCAACGGCTTCTATTCTGACAGCCTCTCTGCCTATGGGCCCGCTGAACAGCTGATTGGTGGGTGCATAGGCAGAGAAGGAAGTCCAGGCTGCCAAAACAGAAGCTCCCATCCTGGCAGCCTAGCCTTCCTGCTCTGCCTATGGGAACACACAAACAAACAAACAAACAAACATGTAAATTCATTCCTTCATATTTGTCAGGGTCTCAGAATTCATGAATACAAAGTGACAAATATTTGATGCATCAACGATTTCTTACGAGTATCACAAATCATTTTTTATTCATCCCCGTGTCTAATTATAAACAAAGTCAGAAATTATGACAGTAGCTAATAGAGAAAGTTTTACAGTTGCATGTCCTTCATTTATTTGGGAGTGTGATGTTGCTGGTTCTCCTGGACTTCTCAGCATCTTTCAGAATATGATCATCATCATATTCTTCTGGATCACTCGGGTCAGGTTTGGTGAGCGTGCTATGCCCATAGGTCAGATTCTACCATGCGCCTCAGAATGCTGGGGATTTCTGCTTTACCCTTCACCTATGTCTTTAGGATACTACAGCATACTGTCTTGTCTCCTATATCATTTAATACAGTGGTCCCCAACCTTGGGCCTCCAGATGTTCTTGGACTACAGCTCCCAGAAGCCTTCACCACCACTTCTGCTGGCCAGGATTTTTGGGAGATGAAGTCCAAGCACATCTGGAGGCCCAAGGTTGGGGACCACTGATTTAATACCTCCTGGGAGAAGTCATCCAGGGATTTCCACTGAGGCCTGATTACAACAGGGAAATGTTCCCCAGTTCTAACAATACATTCCATACTTCTGTTGTACTGAATCACGCTCATGTGTTATATGTACCAGGGCGAACATTCCCGTTTATTTGAATATAACCAGTTCATTTCTTCCTATTTGAAACATTATGGATCCATCAAGCTGATTTATTTTCTGCCTTGTTTCCTGGGGGCACCACAGCCACTTACTTAATTTGAAAAAAAAAAAGATTGAAATCCTGCATACACTAGTGAGTGTGAGGAATTTATTTATTTATTTGATTTATACCCCCGCCCATCTGGCCTAAAAGACCACTCTAGGCGGAATGGTCAGGAATCCAGAAATTAGCAGTCTAAAACAGCTTGATAAAGTAAAATATAAAGCCCCTAACTCATGTGTCCCTCCCCCTGCCAGCAAAGGCTGGGCATTCCCACTGCCCCCCTCCCTACTCCAAGCCCCATGAGGCAGGCACACTTCTTTCAGGAGGTACCGTGGTCTTAGCAGCTCTTCCTTTCCTGTTTTGCCCAGTGGGGACCATAGGCGGGAGGCACAGTGACGGGACCCGCACTACAGGAGCTTTTCTCAGGCCTCCTTCACTGGCCAAACTGTGATGAGATGGGGCAGGTGCCCAGACCATGTCCCAGTTTGGAGAGTTTTGAGCTGCCAAGTGGCATCATGTGGGGGCACTTCCCCATTTTGCAGCATGGGGCATCCCTTTCAGAGCAGCGGCAGCCCTACAGCAGCCGGGGTGGGGGAAACACGTCAGATTGACATTCACACATGCAGTAGTGGCAAGGAATTCTCAGTTACATAATTGGAATAAATAATACAATCCTCCCAGAGAGGGGGAATAAACCACAGATATACCGCTGGTCAGACAAATGATTCTATCATGGCTGTGTGTCATGGGATCAGAAATTTACACAATGATCTAATGGAGGTAAAACCAGGTAGCATTTGCTTGGAGTGTCTTGGCCATCACACATGACATGCAGCACTACCTCTGTTTTATGCCTTGTAGGTTCATGAAGGCTCCTTTAAAGGAGGAGTTAAACTCCTACTTAGAGGCAGTTTGAGACAGATACAGGCAAACAAGCAGAAACGTAACCCAGACAAGATGGAAGAACTTTTAGGTGGATAAATCTGCTAATCTGAAGAGAGGCATTCAGCTGGTATGGGTGTTGCAGTCTTTATGAAGAACCATATTTGCACCTTGTAAGTCCTTCTGGGCTCTTCACTCTCTGTGGAAACAGAAGACATCGCAGAAACCAAGCGTGTCTTTCACTGACTTTGATAGCTCATTTGCAGCCATATATAGGGAAGACAGACTTCTAGAGTGGCAAGGCTGAAGTCTTGAGGAAGTGCTCTGTTTCTCCAGTTCTGCAGCATTGTTGTTGTTTAGTCATTTAGTTGTGTCCGACTCTTCGTGACCCCATGGACCAGAGCACAGCAGGCCCTCCTGTCTTCCATGCCTCCCAGAGTTTGGTCAAAGTCATGTTAGTAGCTTCAATGTCACTGTCCAATCATCTCATCCTCTGTTGTCCCCTTCTCCTCTTGCCTTCACAAAGTTTTTCCTACTTTCTTCATTTTAAGCTTGAATTTCGCTATAAGAAGCTGATGATCAGAGTCACAATCAGCTCCAGGTCTTGTTTTTGCTGACTGTATAGAGCAGTGGTTCTTAACCTTTGTTACTCGGATGCTTTTGAACTGCAACTCCCAGAAACCCCAGTCAGGACAGCTGATGGTGAAGGCTTCTGGGAGTTGCAGTCCAAAACTCCTGAATAACCCAAGGTTAAGAACCAGTGGTATAGAGCTTCTCCATCTTTGGCTGCACAGAACATAATCAATCTAGTTTCAGTATTGCCCATCTGGTGATTTCCATGTATAGAGTCGCCTCTTACGTTGTTGGAAAAGAGTGTTTGTGATGACCAGTTTGTTCTCTTGACAAAACTCTATTAGCCTTTGCCCTGCTTCGTTCTGAACTCCAACGCCAAACTTACCTGTTCTTCCTTTTATCTCTTGACTCCCTACTTTAGCATTCCAGTCCCCTAGAATGAGAAGAACATCTTTCTTTGGTGTCAGTTCTAGAAGGTGTTGTAAATCTTCATAAAACTGTTCAGTTTCAGTCTCCTCAGCAGTGGTGGTTGGTGCATAAACTTGGATTACTGTGATGCTGAAAGGTCTGCCTTGGATTTGTATTGAAATCATCCTATCATTTTTGAGATTGTATCCCAGTACAGCTTTTCCCACTGTTTTGTTGAATATGAGGGCTACTCCATTCCTTCTACAGGCTTCTTGCCCACAATAGTAGATATGATAATCATCTGAGCTGAATTCGCCCATTCCTATCCATTTTAGTTCACTGATGCCCAGGATGTCAATGTTTATTCTTGCCATCTCCTGTTTGACCACCTCCAGCTTCCCAAGGTTCATAGATCTTACATTCCAGGTTCCTATGCAGTATTTTTCTTTGCAGCATTGAACTTTCCTTTCACTTCCAGGTGTGTCCGTAGCTGAGCGTCCTTTCGGCTTTGGCCCAACCACTTCATTAGCTCTGGAGCTACTTGTACTTGTCTTCCACTCTTCCTCAGCAGCATGTTGAACGCCTTCCAACCTGAGGGCTCATCTTCCAGCTTCATATCTTTTAGCCTTTTGTTTCTGTCCATGGAGTTTTCTTGGCAAAGATACTGGAGTGGCTTGCCAATGCCTGCTCCAGGTGGATAGCGTTTAGTCGGAACTCTCCACTATGACCTGTCCATCTTGGGTGTCCCTGCATGGCATAGCCCATAGCTTCTCTGAACTACTCAAGCCCCTTTGCCATGACAAGGCAGCAATCCATGAAGGGGTCTGCAGCATTACAGAACAAAATGGCTTTTTTTGTATGTGAGGCAGCTTTAAAGCTTGGACACACATCTGCGAGGGAGAAAAAACACAAGAGGGTGTGCCGTCCCCTCCCATCTGAAAGCCTGGAAGAGATTCTGAAGAAACTATGGATTTGATAGACCTCGGGGTGGGAATAGCTCATTTGAACGTGGAACTGAGGAAAAGCCCAGGAAAGGAGAGAGAGTTAGAGACAGTGGTTTTGGATGGAAGAGAGAGGTATCAAGAGGGAGGAGCTATGGAAGAAGTGGCGGTAGAGTGTTGGGAAAGCACAGAGGAAGAAGAGAGAGGAGAAGAAGTCTGGGAGAGATAATAAAAGAGGACACGTGGACTGGAGAATGGGGACTGATGAGGGTTCTTCATGAAGTTGCTCAAGCTGAATGGCAGGAGAAGAAGGTATGGAAACCACCCTATTGGGGTTAAACAGCAGAAACAGAAAGGAAAAGGAGGGAGAGAGAAAATTGTGTGAGAGAGGCACGTAACTGTGAGACTGGAAAATATATGTCCTCCCATGTGACCTATCATGGAATGAGACAACTCCCTCGCCGCCATCACAAGAACTCAGGTAAGAGAGTGTGGGAGCCTGATATTGGATGGATATTCTGTCAACAAATTAGAATATAGAACAAAGAACCCCATTCTATGGGACCAATATATTGTTACCGTTCCCAAGTTGTGTTAACCCTACAGAAAGGGACATTGAGACCATTGGTAAAGGACTTTCTGCTCCAAGAGTGGACATCTTGAAGGGGGGGGGAAATCAGTTAAGGTTGAGTTCCATTCCTGTTACATTTTTGTTAAATAAAGATGTTGATTTGAAAACTGAAGTGGAGTCTGGAGCCCGTGGTAGCAGCAGACGGGTGAGTGGACGATCTGGCCTCAGGGGCCAGACCCTTCATATATGAACACAAATGCCCCCATCTCTAGGTAAGGAGGGAGTGGAATTGCCAGGACTTCACAACATCACCCCTCATTCTCAGCTAATGTGAAGTATCACAGGATATGTGCTCTACATGACAGTGTTTATGAGTTGGTTGCTCCAAATGGTGCAATGAGCCCCATGTGCCCGTATCCATCATCTCTCTCCCCAATACTCTCTCCTTGTTGCTGGATTTTTGGCACATTCCCTTAAGACTTTTGCAAGGACAGGAAAAATGATGGCGGATGGAGGGTTCTAAAAGGGGCCACAGACTAATCCCAAATGGATTGTGGTACTGCTACCAAAGTATTATTTGAACTGAGCTTGCCCTCTTTACCACATTTTTCCTGAGAAAGGCGAACACACAAGATTTATGTCCTAATTTGGCAGAGCCTACACTGACGGGTCTTTTAAGGGAAAACCATGGGGGATCTAGTACAAAACTAAAACGTAAATCCCCTTCATGGACTGCTGCCTTGTCGTGGCGAGGGGGCTTGAGTAACTCAGAGAAGCTATGGGCTATGCCGTGCAGGGCCACCCAAGACGGACAGGTCATAGTGGAGAGTTCTGACTAAACGAAATCCACCTGGGGTAGGAACCGGCAATTCCACTCCAGTATCTTTGCCAAGAATGCCCCATGATCAGAAACAAAAGGCTAAAAGATATGATACTGGAAGATGGGACCCTCAGGTCAAAAGGCGTCCAACATGCTACTGAGGAAGAGCGGAGGACAAGTACAAGTAGCTCCAGAGCTGATGAAGTGGATGGGCCAAAGCCGAAAGGACGCTCAGCTGTGGACGTGCCTGGAAGTGAAAGGAAAGTCCGATGCTGGAAAGAAAAATACTGCATAGGAACCTGGAATGTAAGATCTATGAACCTTGGGAAGCTGGAGGTGGTCAAACAGGAGATGGCAAGAATAAACATCGACATTCTGGGCATCAGTGAACTAAAATGGATGGGAATGGGTGATTTCAACTCAGATGATTATCATGTATACTACTGTGGGCAAGAATCCCGTAGAAGGAATGGAGTAGCCCTCATAGTCAACAAAAAAGTGGGAAAAACTGTAATGGGATATAATCTCAAAAATGATAGAATGATGTCAATACGTATCCAAGGCAGACCTTTCAACATCACAATAATCCAAGTTTATGCACCAACCTCCATTGCTGAGGAGACTGAAACTGAACAATTTTATGAAGATTTACAACACCTTCTAGAACTGACACCGAAGAAGGATGTTCTTCTCATTCTGGGGGACTGGAATGCTAAAGTAGGGAGTCAAGAGATAAAAGGAACAACAGGGAAGATTGGCCTTGGAGTTCAAAACGAAGCCGGGCAAAGGCTAATAGAGTTTTGTCAAGAGAACAAGCTGGTCATCACAAACACCCTTTTCCAACAACACAAGAGGCGACTCTACACATGGAAATCACCAGATGGGCAACATCGAAATCAGATTGACTATATTCTCTGCAGCCAAAGATGGAGAAGCTCTATACAGTCAGCAAAAACAAGACCTGGAGCTGATTGTGGCTCTGACCATCAGCTTCTCATAGCAAAATTCAAGCTTAAACTGAAGAGAGTAGGAAAAACCACTGGGCCACTCAGGTATAATGTAAGCCAAATCCCTTACGAATATACAGTAGAAGTGAAGAACAGATTTAAGGAACTCGATTTGGTGGACAGAGTGCCTGAAGAACTTTGGATAGAGGCTCGTAACATTGTACAAGAGGCAGCAACAAAAACCATCCCAAAGAAAAGGAAATGCAAGAAAGCAAAGTGGCTGTCCAACGAGGCCTTACAAATAGCAGAAAAGAGAAGGGAAACAAAATGCAGGGGAGATAGGGAAAGTTACAGAAAATTGAATGCAGACTTCCAAAGAATAGCAAGGAGAGACAAGAGGGCCTTCTTAAATGAACAATGCAAAGAAATAGAGGAAAATAACAGAAAAGGAAAAACCAGAGATCTGTTCAGGACAATTGGAGATATTAGAGGAACATTTCCTGCAAAGATGGACATGATAAAAGACAAAAATGGAAGGGACCTCACAGAAGCAGAAGACATCAAGAAGAGGTGGCAAGAGTACACAGAGGAATTATATCAGAAAGTTTTGGATATCTCGGACAACCCAGACAATGTAGTTGCTGACCTAGAGCCAGACATCCTGGAGAGTGAGGTCAAGTGGGCCTTAGAAAGCCTGGCTAACAACAAGGCCAGTGGAGGTGATGGCATTCCAGTTGAACTATTTAAAATCTTAAAGGATGATGCTGTTAAGGTGCTACATTCAATATGCCAACAAGTTTGGAAAACTCAACAGTGGCCAGAGGACTAGAAAAGATCAGTCTACATCCCAATACCAAAGAAGGGCAGTGCCAAAGAATGCTCCAACTACCGGACAATTGCACTCATCTCACACGCCAGCAAGGTTATGCTCAAAATCATACAAGGTAGGCTTCAGCAGTATGTGGACCGAGAACTCCCAGAAGTACAAGCGGGATTCCGAAGGGGCAGAGGAACTCGAGACCAAATTGCCAACATGCGCTGGATTATGAAGAAAGCCAGAGAGTTCCAGAAAAACATCTACTTCTGCTTCATTGACTATGCAAAAGCCTTTGACTGTGTGGACCACAGCAAACTATGGCAAGTCCTAAAAGAAATGGGCGTGCCTGACCACCTTATCCATCTCCTGAGAAACCTATATGTGGGACAGGAAGCAACAGTCAGAACTGGATATGGAACAACGGATTAGTTCAAAATTGGGAAAGGAGTACGACAAGGCTGTATATTGTCACCCTGCTTATTTAACTTATATGCAGAATACATCATGCGGAAGGCTGGACTGGAGGAATCCCAAGCTGGAATTAAGATTGCAGGAAGGAATATCAACAACCTCCGATATGCAGATGATACCACTCTGATGGCAGAAAGTGAGGAGGAACTAAAGAACCTTATAATGAGGGTGAAAGACGAGAGTGAAAAAAGCGGTCTGAAACTCAACATCAAAAAAACTAAGATCATGGCCACTGGTCCCATCACCTCCTGGGAAATAGAAGGGGAAGATATGGAGGCAGTGACAGATTTTACTTTCTTGGGCTCCATGATCACTGCAGATGGAGACAGCAGCCCCGAAATTAAAAGACGGCTGCTTCTTGGGAGGAAAGCAATGACAAACCTTGACAGCATCTTAAAAAGCAGAGACATCACCTTGCCAACAAAAGTCCGAATAGTCAAAGCTATGGTTTTTCCTGTAGTGTTGTATGGAATTGAGAGCTGGACCATAAAGAAAGCTGACCGCCGAAGAATTGATGCCTTTGAATTGTGGTACTGGAGGAGACTCTTGAGAGTTCCCTGGACTGCAAAGAGAACAAACCTATCAATTCTAAAGGAAATCAACCCCGAGTGCTCATTGGAAGGACAGATCCTGAAGCTGAGGCTCCAGTACTTTGGCCATCTCATGAGAAGAAAAGACTCATTGGAAAAGACTTTGATGTTGGGAAAGTGTGAAGGCAAGAGGAGAAGGGGACGACCGAGGATGAGATGGTTGGACAGTGTCATCGAAGCAACCAACATGAATTTGACACAACTCCGGGAGGCGGTGGAAGATAGGAGGGCCTGGCGTGCTCTGGTCCATGGGGTCACGAAGAGTCGGACACGACTAAACGACTGAACAAAATGACTAAATAGGGGACAGATGTTACACATAGCTTCACCACATGGGTGACCTCGATAGTGAGAAGAATGATCCTCCATTTCCCATATACCTCATTCCAAGGGGAATTCTGTAGAAAGCGTTTTCTGAAGACTAGGGGTAGATAACATGCAGCTCCCAGAAGGTATAAGTCACAATTTCAGGCTGTCTCCACTGTCCCTTCATAGTGAGGTTTCTTTTTTCCAAAACAGGAAATGGCTAGGGGGCAAACATCTCTGGAGGCCTAAATCAGATCACACAGAGGGGTGGAAAAACAGTATGGAATGGCCAACAGAAACCCTTGGAAAGGAAGGTGGGCTACTTTGGTGGGTCCAGGAGTCAACACAAGCTTCTTCAAAGGTCCTCAAAGTGCCAAAAATAAATAGATGAAAGTAGCTAGTTGTCCCTTAGTATCTGGGTGTGTTAGCTGAATTATGGGGCCACTGGAACCTATTTAAAAGGCAAATCACCACAGCTAGAGGTTTCCAGGTGTTGCATCATGTCTCAGAACTTGTTGTTGTGCATGACTTGAGCATACCATATACATTGTTGTGAATCTGTATTCATCCCAGCCACAGCATTTTTCCCCTCAATCCAGATCTCCCTATTCTATTTGCTGGATGTGTCCCATCTTCCAAGACATACATCCCTACTAAGATCAGCAGAGATGTCCATTAATTTCAATTTGAGTCTGAACAAATATTATCATACAAAATATGTGTCAACTGCATATGCATATCTTTATGACAGACTGTGGCATCTGCCTCTGTGTCCAGTTCACTGCAAGGAAGGGTTCATTCAAAAGACAGAAAGATTTGTGTAGAAAATAAACTGTAATTTAAAAAAACTCGGTCTTAAATGTAACACATGTTGAGAAATGGGTCCAGATTCATGAATGGCCAAGTCAAAGACTAGAGTGTAAGTTACTTAGTAAGACCAAGTAACTTATACTCTAGACATGATTGATCCAACTGAATGGTTGCCAGGTTTCTTGGACTACAAGTTCAATCATTATCATCTAGCATGCCTTGATGGGCAGCATAACACAGCTGCCATTGGGGGACATGTTTACAATTATTGCAGAGCCTTTGGCAGGTATCCTTCAGAAATCATGGTGGCTAGGATAAATACCAGAAATTCTCTTGAGTCCAATGTGGTAACTGTCTTTTAAAGAAGGAACAAATAAGATTTTGATGTCTTTCAACAGTAGTCAGCTTTATGTCAGTAGCAAGAAATGTACTGGTACAACTAACCAAATTGTCCATTTGAGCATATGAGAAGTAATCATGGTCTGATGAAAAGACAGAGTGGGTTTGTGGAGGCAAGACCACATTACTATCAATGCAAAAGGAGATGCGACGGATATCTTAAGGTTACATTCACCGGGGAATAACCTGAGTTGCAAATATGTTACCTGGAAGAAAAGATGACAATTCCCAACTAAATGGAAGCAAAACCTGCAATAAATAGGATGAAATGGGTAAGGTAATACTAGGATAAGAATGAAAGCAGTAATCATCATACTTGGGGGGGGGGGGCAAAAACAAAGAAAAGACTAACCCCAAACTGGACAGAAAGACAATACCATTAGTCAGGACCAAGCAAAATTACATGGAAGTGTGCACATGTTTAATTCTCCAGAACTCTTCTTCCTTTGAGCAAATATAGCAAAAAAGAGCATATTTATTGATCCAAGTTATGCCTTTTAAGAGTGGAATCTAGTTGTGAAAATGCTATGGCAAAGACTTCTACTTGACTCAGCCTTGATGGGAAGAGTACTGTGCCCAGTTCTAGTCACCACATTGTAAACAAGAAGTGGGAAGTTATTCCAAGAAGAGCCTGAAAAAAATATATTATTTGTGGGTATGGAAAATTCTGTATATGAGGAAAGACTATGGGAGCTGGGTTTATTGAGGTTGGAGGAGACTGTGGGAAAGCAAATTAAAGAAGACAATGGTCAGTTGTCCTCTTTCCCCTTTGTAGTGATGCTAAAAAATGCAAAGCACAAGTTGAAACTGTTAAGCCTTGACATGAAACAGAACACAGAGGACACTCTGTGAGTAAAGAAGAACCTGGAATGTCTGTTTTGAACAGGAGAGTCTGTGTTGATGGACTCCAGTTTCCATCAGCTGTTGTTGGACACCAGTTCCCATCAACCTTAACCATCATGGCCAAAGGACGAGATGATAAGAAATGGAACCCAGCCCATGGCTGCCCGACCTTTATCTAGAAGTGTTAAGAATAGATTACAAAGACCTTGGAATGAACTAGGGTAAATGGAGTCCATTTTTGAGGAAGCATTCCAAAAATCATATTAGGCTAAATTTTGGACGGCACAATAAAAATACAGCAGTAATATGGTTTGTAGATTTTTTTTTCTTATGATTGACACAGCTGCATTAGTTTTCTGAGGAAAACGGGTTCCTGGAAGCATATTAACTGTATATACAAGGACACTCATCAACTGAGGTAGTAATTTTTTTACCTAGCCAAGGTTCTGGATGGCCAAAAAGTCTCTTCTAACCCTGCCCTTTTATTCTGCAAAGCAGAAACCATTTGTGTCTTTGGGCTTTGGCTTTACTTTCAATCCATCTTAATTAGGATCGGTGTCAATCACATAATGTGAGTTTTCCTTCCAGTGTCACTGTAGATTACATTGACAAAAATGAGCCCACAGTTTCACCGCCTGCTGTTACAACTGAAATGGAGGCTATTTAAAATGAATTTTTTAAAATATAAAATAAAAATAAGCACAGCCTTTTCCCAGCCATGTCTAGTCAACCTATGGCTTGTCTTTTCCAACACACTTTGCCAAAGAGGGGGGAAAGGCCATTAGTGTTGCTATTCCGTGCTGTCAAGTCACCTCCACCTTATGGGGACCCTAGGAACGAGTGATCTCCAGAACATCTTGTCCTCAACAGCCCTGCTCAGCTCTTGCAAACTCCAGTCTGTGGCTTCCTTTAAGGAGTCAATCCATCTTTTGCCAGAAAAATAGGGAACGGGGAGGGCCGAGGGGTCCAAGAACAGTCTCAGGAGGTCACATGCAAACTCTGCCCTTCAGAGAACTAATGAAACCATTTGGATCACACTTTTTTTAAAAAACTGGGGGTGGGTATGGGGGGGTCAAACAGTAGGTAAATGTCTCTTTGGTGGAAGTGGCCCCTCAAACTCTGGAAGGTGTCTTAAGTTATTTACCATGGCTGTCATCAATGCTGGAGAAAAACAGAACTACACAGCTCTTCCTCCTACTATGCCATCCTTTCAAGTCCAGCCTACAGCCTGTCCTTGAGGTAAGGACTGGAAATGGTCCTTTCCCCAGGCATTTTGTTGAGGGCAGGGACAAAGCTGAGGAAGGTCTCTCCTGAGGCATCCATGAGGTGCAAGCAATGTTGCCTTTTCTGGGAGAGGATGAAAGGAATGCCAAAAACCCTCACTCAGGAAGATTCAAAGCTACTCCAGGTCAGAAAATGATTCATCCAACGCCACAAGGAAGTTTTCCAACCCAAATATAAATTTAATCATGTTCTACACATTGTGCCATTCACTTGACAGATTTCTGTAATTAAATAAGCAGTTCCAAAACCATGAACTCAATAATTACAATAGCACTATATAAACAGGAATGGGCTCCGAAGATTTTAAAGTGTGGACTATGATGCAGCAACTTTACTACAAGTTCAACACTCTCTGAACTGGACAAGAAGCTTACTTGTTCCATTCACTTTGCCATCGGGAGGAGATTTCTGCAAATGTGTAAGGAATTGTTGCAGGAAGAGAAAATGAGGACTGTTTGTTCTGCCAAGTGTGGGCAATGGACAAAGGTGGTCCCTGAGGCAATTGTGGATTCTTCCAAGGAAGAAAAATGTTGTTGGTGCAAACTCTGAGTAATTTGATTTAAACTAAGGCCACAGAATCTTTGGCCATCCAGATGTTATAACTCCCATTAGCTCCAGTCCAACGAGCAGAGTCAAGGATGACTGCAGTTGTCATGTAACGCCATTACTGATTTGAACCCATCAGCGGGTAATGAAGACGGCTTGCTGATAAAGAACTTGCTAGGAGAATAAAGTTTGCAAGAAGTAAAAGCAACATTCAGACTACACTAAGTTATGTCGGACAGATAACAGAAGTCACCCACCTTGCTGTGAGTACAGAGGAAGAACCACTCATCCACTGCAAAAGTGATCTTCCAGTGGTATCAAACAAAAACAATATATCTTGTTCAAATACATCAGGAGCCAGGGATAATATGTGTAATCGGAGATAATGAGTATGCTGTTCAGTGTTTGTGCATGCTCATCAGAACATAGTCTATATTTTAACTGCCACAAAGAATATGCCAAAATTATGCAATGGTATGATAAATATCTTGGGACGTGGTGGCACTGTGGGCTAAACCGCAGAAGCCTGTGCTGCAGGTCAGAAGACCAACAGTCATAAGATTGAATCCACGCGACGGAGTGAGCGCCCGTCGCTTTGACCCAGCTCCTCACCAACCTAGCAGTTGGAAAGCATGCAAATGCAAGTAGATAAATAGGGACCACCTCGGTGGGACGGTAAACAGCATTCCGTGTATAGCCGCGCTGGCCACGTGACAACGGAAACTGTCTTCGAACAAAATGCTGGCTCTATGGCTTGGAAACGGGGATGAGCACCGCCCCCTAGAGTCGAACACAACTGGATAAAAATTGTCAAGGGCAACCTTTACCTTTACCTATGATAAATATGGACTGAGTTGATAGCTTGGCAGATGACAGAACAGTCCACCATGTAGCCTAAGGGCCAGAGAATGAATTGTCCAGACCTGTTGCTGTCTGAATTGAAGGATAAGATGGACCTCTCACTATATTCCATAGTTTAGATGTCTTTACATTATACAAACTTACTGAACTGGCAGTTGAATTTTATATCAGTACTTATATCAGCATTCAACTTCGGAGGTGCAGGGCAGATCACATGGAAGACACAGGAAACAGGAACAGCTAAGAGACTGCCATTGCTGCCCTACTCTACACCACCCGGCATCTACTTCTCAGATGACTACCTGATGGTAGGGCCGCACTGTTATAGAAAGAAAAGTTCAGCTCAGATGGTCAGCTCATCAGTTTGTTTCGGTAAACTGATATGAAATCTGCCATCTTTATTCTCTATGAACCAATCAGCAGAAACCCAGTAGTTCAACTGTTACGGACATCAGAAATTATCTTATTCAGAAATGGCAAAAGCATGGAATTGGAGCGCTACTTTAGATTACTGAACGTTAACGAAAACAAAATCCAACCTGCCTGACTTTGTCTGGTGTCCAAAATATGAACTAACCCATTTTTAAAATTGCAGTCTCCTTATGAAATAAATAATATGTATTGATCATTCTTCAAATGTTGAGAGATAATGAACAGAAATTATAAAACAAGATAGTTTGTAACTTGATGCAAGATTACAGTTTGAATGTTAAGCATTGCATCTTTATGTCAAATATGGCATCTGTGTTAGAAACACACATACGTTATTTGGATCTAGGGCGTAGAAACTCTTCCCCCACAAATGAGCTGATATCTGCTCACTGGAGTGTTTACTTGAGTTCTGAGGATCCCTGAGGTTAATTGACTCTCCAGAACAACTCTGATACAGCACAAAAAGCTTCAGTAATTTTGAAACTCTCAAGAGCTTTGATGCAGGAATGAAAATACTTGTGCATGTGTACAGTATATGGGACTATTCAGAACACATCTTTCATGTATATCAGTTATATTTGCAGTCCCTTTTAGTTCCACATCTGCTTTGTCTGTTTTGGTCAGAAAAGGATACCAAGAACAAAACATACATGTGTGCATTAAAGTAAGATTTGTGGGGTCCTTCAGTTTCATCCAGGAAGGAAGATAATGCTACACTTGATGGCTCACAATTCCTTCTGTTCCGCTAATAGCCTGGAATGTTGCTCTGCTGCTGGAAGCTAATACTGTACTTAGGGCAGGATAATCTTAAAGGCACAGAGTCTCTTGTCTGTTGAATTCAATAGGCTGCAAAGTCTAGGGGAAAGCAATTCTTCAGATAGGGAGTGGGCATATGTGAGAGATATGGGTTTGGCTGTGTAAAAACCACAACTTTGCTGTTTACGAAGGAGGTAAAATTAGCAGCTTTTTCCCATGGTGAAGCTAAACACAACACATGGACACAGTGAGAGAGGGAGAGAGAGAGAGAGAGAGAGAGATAGAAGCACAGAAGGACTGGCTGATGGATCAAAATGATACAGACCACCTAGGGCATCTCCTTTCAAAATGGCTATGCAACTAGGCAGGAACTATTATTGTCCGTGCAACTGCACACTGTGCACACAAACTGGTCCTGCAAACACAAACATGATTTTGGAGACAGACCAAAAAAAAGTGGTATGTCAGAAACAGAGGGGGAGGATTGTGATTTTCTCCCACTGGTGAGAAAGAGACAACTGAGGATTTCTATCCCCATGTGTCTCCAAGACAGTTCTGCTCATGGATTTGGAAATAAAGTTGAAACTATTATTGTTTCTGAGAAGGTGGATTGTAGTTCATAAAAGTGTAAACCATCATAAATAGATCTACTAGGCTTAAAGGTGCCACAATAGGTTGGTTTTGGTTTCCTTTTGTTACACACCCTTGTGAAACAGACTAGTATGGCTATCTCTTTGGCAAATATGACAAAGGAAGGTGCCTTAAATATCCAGCACTTTCTCATCCAGAAAAAAACAGACTGTGGAACAACTGCCCCTGAGTTGTTGTTGTTTTACAATTTAAAAGAGAAGGATGTGCCCAACAGGAACATGAGCAATCCAGAGCACAGAGTGCTACTCCTGTCCCCTGAAGATGCCGGCCACAGAGACTGGCGAAACGTTAGGAAGAACCTTCAGAACATGGCCAAAGAGCCCGAAAAACCCACAGCAACCAACACTAGCAATTGTTGGTTCACATTATATGCATCCTGATTTCTCACATGTTGCATACTCACACACAATGGTTCCCACATTTGGAGCCCCAGATGTTCTTGGACTACAACTCCCAGGAACCCTAGATAGCACAGCCAGTGGTCAGCATTTCTGAGAGATGTAGTCCAAGACCATTTGGGACTCCATGTTTGGGCGCCTCTGCATATAGGCAGGGCTTTGTTCCTTTGTAATTTACTTTTGTGTTCTTTTTTTTCTCATCACTGTGCCATGCAAAGTCAAGCCAAGCCACAATCTCTGAACTTAAATGGTCTTGTTCACACACTCCCCTGGAAGCATGGTGAAGCTGATACTCTAAAGCCAATTGCAGCTTCAAAGAAACTGGACTCCACCTTGAGACCTTTGAAACCAAGGGGAAGGGGGTGCTAGAAGAGTTTCCATTCACTTCAAATTCTGTCACTTTCCCCACCTACCACAACAACTGCTGCTGAAACAGCACTCTTCATGAACCCAGACGGGAAGAGTGTCAGACAGCTGTCATGCCATGAATCAAACTTGAGGACCTAGCTAAAAGTGGAAGTGAACTCTACAGCCCACATCCCAAATCACAGTGCTTTAAAAAAAAAGCAATTAAAATTGATTTTATTAGATAAAACAGGAGGGTTGAACATTACTTTTTTAAAAGTTAGGCACATTTTTGCCTAAAGACGTGTGTCTACC
This sequence comes from Pogona vitticeps, assembly GCF_051106095.1. Taxonomy (NCBI): domain Eukaryota; kingdom Metazoa; phylum Chordata; class Lepidosauria; order Squamata; family Agamidae; genus Pogona; species Pogona vitticeps. The sequence goes on along the minus strand of NC_135783.1, from coordinate 215,490,044 downwards.
TTTCACTTATAGCAGTCTGATAACATTTAAACTTCTTCCTAGAATGTCTGGCTTTATATTCTGAGCTCTTAAAATTCTTGCAAAGAATTGTAGTTAAGCACTGTAGTTAAGGGGAGTGCAGTAGGGCTCTCTAGCAAAGGGCTCTGAGTACCTCATCAAACAGTAAATGCCAGGACTCAATAGGATGGAATCATGGTTGTTGATATTGTACTGGCCTGTCATCAGTTTGTAATACAGACACCACACAAGGGGTTTGTTACCCGGAGAGCTTTGCAGGAAATGCCGATCGACACACTGGGGATATTGGATTATATGGTCTCCCCTACCAAAACATAAGGGTCCCAGTCCAGCCCATTTTAGGCACAACATCCGTTTAAAATTGGATCCTTTTAGATCCTAATTCCGCCCTTCCTCCCGTTCCACACTTAAAGAGTTCCAGATCATTCCCATGGAATAGGAAGTTTATGTAGAGACTCCAGTGTGCCATATTAGAACAGCCCAGAGTGTAGAATAGGCCCTGTATGAATGCTGGAGTCAGTGGAATATTCGTGGGCCTTCCCCAGGTGTGTTTGTTTCCCAGGCCCTGTGCTGCTGATTCCGAGGGCAATGCAACAAGAAGATGGGCAAACTTCAACACTGTTTATTGTCTCCATCACCTGCCTTGCTCCAAACGACATGAGACTATGCAGGCAAAATGCACACAGAGACTAATTTGTCGATGAAACTTGGCATCAACGGCGAATGAAGGGGGATGGCTCGGGGTTCAAAGCCACCTCACAGCCCCAAATTAAAATCGATTACTTTGGCACTGCTCTCCTTGCAATTTGCTTCCCTGCCCAGAGACCTAAAGAAGCACAGTAACTCCCTATAGCTTCAGATGGTGCCTTCAGATCTGGCAACCCTCTGTGTTAATGTCTCTCTGATTCCACTGAAGGAGGAACCAGCTTGGAAAATATACAATGAAGGCTTGGGTCTAAACTCCCTGAAGAAACATGTTCTCCCATACAGACCTACCTGGACACAGTTTCTGAAGCTGCCCTTCCTTTTATCCTGCCAACCCTCAGAGGCACATTTGGTGGGGACATGGGAGAAGGCTTTCTTAATTGCAGCTTCCAGGCTTCAAGGCTATGATCTCCCTACAATGGGAAGCAGGTTGGCAGCCCCCATTCCCTTCTGTCCTTCTGCCATCAGACAAGACCTCTGTATTCAGCCAGACCTTCAACACAATGGCTGACTACTAAGAAAGGATCGGTCCTGTACTTTTTTTTAAAGGAGAGGATTTAGAACTGTTTTTTGACTCAACACTGTTTGTACAATACTTCAGCTGTGTTTTCTTAATATAATTTTCATAGTCTGTTTTATCAGTTCCTGCTTCTATGTGTAACTATTTTTAATGTTGTGTTGTGCTGCCCTAGGTTCCTCCTGTCCATGAAGAGAGGTGAGATCCAAGGCAAACAATAAATAAATCGGTCAGTCAGTTGTTTTCCTGAAGGGCCTTTTAATATGTCTTTCAAATGCATTTGTTGCATTAAAAGTAATTAAAATGAATTGTCTAGAAGGTTTTTAAAGAACAATCAAAACAAGTTAATAAATCAATGCATTGCCTTCAATGATTTGTGTCATAATAATCTATTGTTTCTAATGATTAATAGGAACTGGCTTGAGCTAACTCATGTCACTGAAAAAGCGAAATTATCAGATGGTTAGGTAACTGCCAGAAGACATTAGAAAGCTATGAAAAGCGCATACATAATATGTTTTATGAGTAAAAAAAGATACGTTTGTTTTGGCAAATGAAAAAATAAACATTTGCTTGGTTGCAGTGTAGACTTTGAACACTCACACAAGATGTAAGGGAGACATAAAATGAGTCAGACTCACAAAAACCTGGGACTGGTTTTAATTGTGAGCAATACTACACAACATGTTCAATTGGAGCATGCTTGCTGACCTCACAGATGAAAACACTATTTAAGATCTGGTAACCAGATGTTCCTCTAGGAACGAAGCAGCTGTGAACAGCCGTTTTCCAGACCACTTCAGCAGTGAGTGCAAAATATTCAGCTGAAGAAGATATGATTGCATTAACTCTTCTCTTTGCTTTGTTGTGGGAGAGGGCTCCTGGTTGGGGATTCAAGAATGGAATTCTCCATAACTCCATTTGGTTAGGTAAGTGCATTTTTGACGGCACTATTTCCAGAGATAAAATCCTACACTGCAGAACTAGCCACCATTTCTCATATCTCTGCCAAAATTCTCACATTCCATGGGCAGAAGGCAGCATCTGATTACGGTTTCAACTGAATGAGGAAGGATTGTGTTGTTTGGCTGATTGTTCTTTATTTTAATGGGGGTTTTCAATGCAAAGATTCAATTTGTGAAAAAGAATGCCGCTGAAACATGAGAAGTGAGACTGATATGATCAGAAAACCTAAGCAGTACAGGATATATGACTCTAGAGATGTGGATTGGAGAGGGGAGGGAGAGCTAAAAAGAAACAGCTGTCTAAGATATGTATTAACATTTGGTTCATAGATATATGAAAGTCTTCGATACCCTACATAATAATGTATATAACAAAATTATTGTGCAGCATTTCAGAGTTACCGTACTTCCTGTACATATTTCTTTTCCATCTTCTCTTTCTTCTATTCAATGTTTTCTCTCTTTTAAAGAATTTCTTACTTGCTCTATCCCTCTGCTTGCCCTATACCAGCTTTCTCTCTGTTTCAAAGTGGCTGAATTGTACTGAGGGAGGCCAAGAATTGATAACCCTGCACAGTCTCTGGGTAATTATCCTTCAGTGCAGAACCACACTTTGTGAGACATTGTGCATTAAAGATGCAACCTTCAGTGACAAAATCTTTCACTTAAGTCTGTATGAGGAAGTGGGGATGGCACACAGTTGTACAAACGATGACATTTCAACATCATCCTGTTCCAGAAAGCTTTTAATTGAAATAACATCAACTGTGGGTCCTGATGGCAATTTTTAGAGTATCTATTTTAATTGTATTTTAATTGTTGTAAGCCACCCAGAGACCTTTGGGTTGAGTGGGCGGCATATAAGTTCAATCAATCAATCAATCAATCAATCAATCAATCAATCAATCAATCAATCAATCAATCAATCAAATAAAAACCTGACACCCATTTATAGATCTTGTAAAATCAATTGAAAAAGTCCCCTCCCTTGCATCACATGCTGATATAAGAAACGACTTAGCATGCAACCAAACAACACTTTATTCCATATATTTAGACTGCTTTGGGGAAAGGCTGGTTCACTGCAGTTTCCAGTAACCACATGACGTTCTGGTAATCGCAAACTAGCCTGACCTTTATCTATGCTGACCTACAACTTCTTGGCCCCAGGTAGGGGCTGCTGTTTTTCTTAGTGCAGGTAGGATCGCTCCATTTTGGTTCAGCTCCAGCATGTGCGATTGCTGGTATCGAACCAAAGTGGATCCCCGATGTGTTGTCACTTTGCTTGAGTCACTACAGGACATAACCTTTGTATGGGTGCAGATTAAAAGGATGGTCCGTTGAAACAAAATCCAGCTTTCTCCTGTCTCACCACCACCACCACCACCATGGAGGGGGAGACAGAAGAGGATGTGGAGGAGTTTTGTCTCTACCTCTAAAATTCATCACCGAATCATTTGAGTGGCAAGCCAATTCAGCAGCATGCCACTTAATTTTTTTTTTTAAATTGTAGCTTTCCCCTTCTTCACTGCAGAGGAGAGACAGGAAGGAACAAGGAGAGAGATCTCTGGGTTTTTTTTCTTTTTCTTTTCCATTCAGAGCAGTGCTTCCCAATGCTGGGTCCCCAGATGTTCTTGGACTGCAACTCCCAGAAATCCTGACCAGCACAGCTAGTGGTGAAGGCTTCTGGGAGTTTTAATCCAAGAACATCTGAGGACCCATTGCTTTAAAGATAGGAACAGACTAAATAGGGCCAAATAGAGTCGCTTGAGGCGCAGAGTGGTTTTCACCTCAAAACCAGACAATACTTGTGTGAACGGCACACCAGATCTCAAAATGACCTTGCTTAGCCCAGTCCAGCCTGGGAAACACTGCCTAGTCTAGTCACACCATTACACAAGAGATGAACTCTTTTTGCAATCCTTTGATCTCACTCTGTGTGTTTGCCACTTCATTAATTTAATGCAATGTGTGTATTTCTATAGCATCAATAGTTTGTTAAAAATATGAAGGCATTGGAAACAAAACAAAACTTTTAACCTTTATATAGGTGGGTTATCAGTATGAAGCCCTGTGATCCTCTCGCGCTCATGTTGTTTCCAGTTGCACTGCAGCAAGAAGGATTTGGCAATAAATTTCATTCTCTCTTCTTTTTTTACCAAGTTCTTATGTTTGGGGTTACAGTTATAGACTATGCAATATGCTGAGGTTATATCAAGATTTGGATGACAAAGGCCAGGATTCTAGCATGCAAGGCTTATTAATTTCAGGGGTAGGGAACTTTCGGCCATTCAGACATTTTGGACATACTCTGCAAGACCATCCCAGCAAGGCCAATGGTCTTGAGAGCATGGGAGCTGTAGTCCAAAATATCTGGAGGGCCAAAGGCTCCCACTCCTGGCTTAAGAGTTTTCTGTCACTGGGCCCTTATACTGGTGTGGCATATTTTATAAGAAACTGACACTGTGGCTCAGCAAATGACTTGGGGCACTGGAGTCTGTAATACATGTGCTTTTTTAAAAAAAAAACAACTGCTCTTCTTTATCGTGAAGAAATATATTACTGGAACCAACTGTGGTGTCCCAGTGGGTTTCTACCATATATAGGGTCAGGGTGATGATAATTTCAAATGTTTTGAATGGCTGGTTTGTTTTATTATTTGGCTTGGGCTGTAAGAGACCTTCCAACCCCAGACAAAACCATGAAATGCTGGGAAAGAAGGCAGGGCATTTATGAAGAAGGATTCTGACTTTGTATTAAAGTACTTGCTCGGCACAGAAACATATAGTACCAGGTTCAATCTCTTCCGCTTTAAAAATACTTTTACTGAATCGACTCCTATTATGTGACAGATCTGTAATCACATCTCCAGTGTGTCCTTCTTTAAATTCAAATGTAGTTGCAAGTGGAAACAGCCAAGGTGACTGGAGCAGCAATATCCATTTAAGTTTCCTCCCACACTCTTTTGACCAATCCAAATTGCTGTTTACCCTCTGGCTGCTATTTGCAACCCAATGTGTGTGTGTGTGTGTGTGTCACACACGTGCATGTACATGTGTTTGTGATTTCCTATAGCGACAAAAGTAGCTTGTGTGTGGAAATCTGATCAGATAGCCATCAGGAAGCAGCCCTGAAACAGGCATGCCTCAGACTGTAGCCCTACTCAGCAATCCTTTACCTGGATCTCAGCAACATGCTTAGAGAGGAGCAAGAATCCCCTTCCATTGTTGATTTTTTCCATGTGGAAAGTGACCTATTTGAAAAGAAGAAGGGTTTTGCTTGTGTGTAGGTCTCCATATGCACAAGGACCCTGGAATATTGGGAGTTCTTGCTCATATGAAGAGCCTATATGGTCCGTGGCCTGAGCTAGACTGGGCCGCAGAGACAGATCTCCCACCCACCCCCCACACATGTGCGTGAGTGCTTGCAGAACTCATTGGCCAAACCCTTTTGGCTGGTTCTGTTGGCATAGCAGCATAACTTTTTGAGGTGAATTGCATGAGCTAAAAAAAATCACTGTAGAGTTTGATTGATTGATTGATTGATTGATTGATTGATTGATTGATTGATTGATTGATTGATTGATTGATTGATTGATTGATTGATTGATTGATTGATTGATATGCCACCCGCACTAACCAAAGGTCTCTGGGTGGCTTACAACAATTGGGAAACAATTGAGTTGTGTGACCAAGAGCGCAAGTGATAATGTTCACGGAGGTTTCTTAACTTGGGGCAGTTTGCCTCCCAAAGTTATGCACTCTACATTTTGACCAATGTGTACTGTTAGAGGCTGAGTGTCACCACAACACAAGCAGAACCCTATCGTATGGGACCAAAGGCTTATCCAGCACAGTGCTTTGTTCACACAGTGGCTAACCAGATGCCAATGGGTAGAGTAGTTATTATTGTTACGTTTATTGAGCTTACGGTTGCTTTGACTCTTACATTTCTGGAAAGAGGTTTCAAACAATGCTACAGAAGCAGAATATCCTTTTCAAGGAAGTCATTGTATTTACCTTGGAGGTATGGTATGGCTCTTTCAACTGCATACTTAGATATATGTCCTAGCAAGTGAAATGGGCTTAAACCTCTGTAAATGTGCACAGGAAATTAATATACTTGTATTTCTTTAAAAGTTTGGTGAAGTTACTTATTTAGACTGCAACTCCCAGAACCCCGAGCCCCTATTTTGAGTGACCATTCTGGATGAGGGATTCTGGGTGGTGGAGTCCCAAAAGTAAAATTTCCAAGCTTTGCTGTAATCTCATTCCCTACTACAACATAGCTCATAGCAGTAAAAGAAAATATGACTTAGTTTATACAGGTATTGGCAAATGGAAGCAACGTATGAGAGGTAACATGTTGAACTGGAATGTCCTTTCATACGTGTTTATGGCATATACTATGTATCTATACATTAGTTAGATAGTGTGCAACAGTGTATAGTGATGAAAGGTTGAATAAGGCAAACAAAGGTAAACCGGAGTACAATCTTACAATATTCAATCTGTACTTCTTAAAGTTTCCCCCCTTGATTTCTGCAGTTTGCAGAAATTTTCCTCTCCAAATCAGATGGCTCATGATTCTGGGAGTTACAGGGGAAAAAAGTAATGATTCCAACCTCTGGTTTTTACTTGTTCTGTTCTTGCCAGTATGGAAATATAGTCAGGGAACTGAGATATCCCAAAAGTACAGCATTCTGTTTTTCAGCTAAAGAGAGACAGAGGGACCCTGCATCAGTGCCATCCCTGAAACTGTGTCACTGCTACTAGAGATGGGCACAAACCAAACTAAGAGCTGAAAACAACCCATAAACTGGGCTGGTTCATGGTTCAGTTCATAGTTCGGTTTGCGCAAGCTGTTTTGCAGAAATGAAATGAAGTGCGGAACTTCTTTCCATTCGGCGCTTCGTTTTACTTCGGCAAAATGGATGCCCACCTGCCCCCTTTTCTGCTCCTCCCTTACCTGGTCCTGCCGCCTTCCTCCACCACCATCACCACCATCTTCAGAGACAACAGCCCAGCTTCCCTTCCAGGAGCCAGGCCAGCTGTTTCTGCGCATGTACCATTCTTTCAATTCATAGGCAGGTACACGTGCAGAGACAACTGGCCCACCTCCTGGAAGGGAAGCTGGGCTGTTGTCTCTGAAGATGGTGGTGATGGAGGAAGGCGGCAGGAGACCAGGTAGGGAGGAGATCAGGGGCAGAGGGAAGGGGACAGGCAGGCAGCAGATGGGGTGGAGGCATTAGGTTCCCTTCCCCCCCAGGCATGAACTGGAAAAATGGATCAGGAACTGGCTTGTTTTTCTGAGATTCAAAGGTGATTTGTGGTTTGTGGGTATTGTTTTTCTGGTTTGGGTCCATCTCTGATCGCTACTGTGATAATTTCCTAATCATCCCCAAGTCATCTAGAAGGGCATATCCAAAAGGCTTTGTTTATACTTATTAACGGTTGGGGAATAATGAAGTAAAACCACAAAACAACAACAAAGGCCAAAAGTCTATTAGTAACACCTGCAAACAAATTGCAAAAGGTGTAACTTTCAGAGTTCAACTGCCTCAAGTTAAGAAATCAGTAAAGATATAATCTCAGCTCAGTATGCATCAGACAATTGCTTAATTTGAGGCAATTTGCCTCCCAAATATACATTGCTTTTATTACATCGGCGTAGCATCATAATTGGATTTTGGCCACTGAGATTAATCTGTTGGGCTACAAGATACCCTCATATGGGAGAGCAACTTGGTGCCTATTCCTTAAAATTTTTTCCATTTCTTTTTTTCCTACACGCATCGGAACTGGTGAGACCACAGGGAGGGTTTTTATTTTATTTTATTTTAAAAAAACGTGGCTGTCTTTTAGATTACCTGTTTTAATTTGATGTCTTTTATGCTTTTCTTCTTTTGAATATTATTGCATTTGTCAGCTGTGTTGGGAATTTTCTTTTCTGTTGAAAAGCGAGGTACCGATATCTAAATAAACAAAAGAAATAAAACAGTCAGTGAACTTCCACTACACATACTCTCACTACAGAGGGAAAAATTACAGCCACGCTGGGACAGTATGTCAGAACTGTAACGTAGCCAATGTACGAGAACGGCATTCCAGCTCATGCTGACTAATTCTATTGATTTTTTTTTAAAAAAGAAAACCACTGGAGGTGTAATAAGATCATGAATATATAGGAAAGAAAAAAAAGGAACGGGTGGAAAGTCTCCACACTGGAGAAATAAACATATATTTTCCTGAAGAGTTTAGCCAAATTCACAGACGGCTTTAGTGCCACGCTGAAATTTTCAGATCCAAAATACAGTGGACAGTCCATTTAAGTTTGTTTATTTATTTAATTTTTATCCCCCTCCCTCTTTTCTGGCTGCCAGGGCCACCCTGGGCAAGTTACAATGAAAAACAACTATAAACAGTAATAAACAGTGAGCACAATATGAATAAAAAACAAAGTTAGACATCAACAAACATGAACTAGCAACAAAGAAAAAACTAAAAAGCAATGGGGGAGTTTAAAAACACGATGGCGGAAGAGGTCGTATGTAATGCTGAAACTACCACTGTGTTAAGAGGTTGTATAGACAGACAATAGCAGTAATACAATGGCAAAGAGACCAAACAACCTCCCCCACCATGTTTAAGTTCAAGCATAGTTATGTGTTAGGAATCCAAATTAAACAATGCACTGGTTTTGGAGCTGGATTGGCGCGCGCGCGCACGCACACACACACACACACACACACACACACAGAGAGAGAGAGAGAGAGAGAGAGAGAGAATATGTTAAAACATGGGTAAGGAATCTTAGGCCTAAGACTCCCACCAATCCCCTTTGCATGGCCAATAATAATGGACAGTTAGAGTTGTACTCCAGAACAACTGGAGGGCAGAGTGTTCACTCTGAAATAACAACCCAGGCAGTTTTTTCTAAATATAAATTACACAGAAATAGTTTACCAGTCTCTCATTCTTGAGGCAATCTGCAACTGTGCAGCTTGCCCAAGGCCACACAGGCTGGCAGGGCACATAAACCCCATTAGCCACACATCAGAGATCTTCGTTGGACCCTTTTCTAGAGGCACAGTAGGGATATGAATTCTAGACCCTTGGCTCCACAGCCAGGTTCTTCCAACCTGGAGATCTATAAGAGGACCATTCGTTTTTTGTCTTCAAGTTGCTCTTCATCATGCTGCTTTTCACTTAAAAAATTCAGCTTTGTTACATTGTGTGTAGGCAACACACAGGTAAGAAGCCTGACAGAATTTGTTGGGTAAACAGATATTTCTCTTAACAAGCAATAAAAGTCCCTCTCTCTCTCTCTCTCTCTCTCTCTCTCTCTCTCTCTGTCTCTCTGTCTGTCTGTCTGTCTGTCTGTCTGACTGTCTGACCCACGCACAAATGTTGCATGATCAACTGCCCGGCAAACCTGCATTTCTCAGCTTCATATCTTTGATGTCTTTGATAGAGTAAGAAATTCAGTTATGATTTAAATACCCGATGTCTGAGGAATAATTGCTTCTTACAGCCCTGCCAAATGCAAGTATAAACATTCCTACGCACACAGATGGGCTTTGGGTCTGTGTAGAACATTTGAAAAGAGTTCCTTCCAAGACTCCCACAGAGAATGATTTCCTCGGAATCATCCCTCTGCTGTTTGAAGGGAGAACTTTTATGGCCATTGTAATGACATCCAACTGAGAATTTCCTGTTGTTTGATACCAGCAAAAAGTTCTTCATTTCTTGGATGTACACAAATGTAATCCAGCTCTTTGGCACAGTAGATAGGACATCTACCATGCATGTATGCCAAGGGTGCCAGATATCTGTGTTATGTGTGTATGTCTCTAGGTGCTTTTAGATCCAGCTATACAGATGAGACATGAACATAACATGAAGCTCGGGAAGTTAGATTGTCTCATGATGCTGTGACAGCTTACCAGAGCAGGACTAAAACATCTTTGCTGCTTGAGGCAAAGGACACGATTAGAGATGGTCACAAACCACTGGTTTTGTGGTTCACGCCTGTACATGCTGGTTCATTTATCAGCAGAACAGGTATTCAGCCATTCAAAGCTCTGCCTCCTCCAGCAGACGCCCACTCGGGGGCAGCAGCCTGGCTTCTCTGCCTTGCCTCCTCCAGGCGCTGTCTCTGAGTGGGCTCCCAGTGGAGGAGGCAGGGGTTTTGAAGTGCCAAACACTTGTTCAGCTGACAAACAAATCCCTAGAAACAATGGCACCCTCACATGTTCCATGTACAAAAAATGAGCCAGTTGAATATGCTGAGGACGTTGCACAATGATCATACCCGAGGACAGCAAATTAGGCGAGCAGGTACATCATGGGCACACCCAATTCTGTCAAGTGTATCACTGCTTCACAGTATCTGCCCACTAAAATAGCTTCTTTGCTCTGGCCTACGGTAGGGCCAGCCCTGCATCTGCAAACAGTCCAAGTGTGGCTTCTGTGACTATTGAAAAATGTGAACAAGAGTGGAATTTAAACAAGCAGAACCTAATCTGCATATATGTAAAGAAGGGAAATAAAGCTCCCTGTCCCTCCTTCTCTCCCGTCCCAGATGCCTAATAGAGTAAGAAGGAAGAACAGAATATAGCAGCAGCCATACAATACGAGGAGACACAGAGAGACATCTGCCAGTAAGCAGTGGGGGGGGCAGGGAATAAGGAGATCATAGACCTAGTTTCTTTATTTGGAGCAGAAATGGTGGTAGTTACAGTCTGGGGAGATGAAGTGCCATTTCAGCTCAGTTGACTTTAGCAGTTAGTATGCAGGTTTCTATTGTTTCTGTTATTGGGTTACCTTCATTCGACACACATGTAAATTCTCTCTCCTTCTTTTGTCTCACCCTCATCATTCCCCAAACCTTCCTCTCCCTCTTGTCACCATTTTCCCCCATATTGCTGTTGTTCTGCCAGCCTCGGTCTTCTCCTGCTGTCTTATCATTGCCTCCCCACCATTGTGATTCCTTGGGCTTCACCCTTCCTCTCCTTGACTCGCAGAGCATTTGTAGCACCAGAACCCTGAAATAATATAACCTGATATAGTCAGTCCCTTTTGGGTTTCTTAAAAGGACCAAGAACAAATGGGGAAAACACCACAAAGAACCAGAAACAAATGAATTCTGAATGTCCCCCCCCCCCGCCCCTAATATTCATGTCATGGAAGAAGACACTTGGAGGGGGAAAAATGTAGTGGGAGTGCTGGATCGTCTGGAGAAGGATGCGTTGGCTGTGTGAAGATTTTGCTAAACATTTCTTAAACTCCGCCAGCCCATATACAATGGGCTTTTGAATGAAAGATATGGGGTCACAGATGCTTAAAAGCCTGACAGAACTAATAAGGTAACTTTTACAACAGAATAAGAGAGATGGATGTTTCTGATTACTCTCAGTGGATCCAGACCACCCATATACATAGTTCAGAAGGACAAATACGCTGTTGTAGTTTCTCTAGCAACTGCAAGTACAGTAATCCTAATGAAGACTGTTGTGTTGGTAAAACCTTGCCTACTCTAAAATGTAGGTTGTTTGTTTGGAGACTAAAAATTCCAAATTCTCTAGGTGCAACCTGACATTTATTCTTCTTATTTCATTCCTGGAAAGCTTACAGTGCCTAAAGAAGAGGAAGGGAAGCAGGGAAGAAGAGGAAGGGGAGCAGGGAAGTACTGGGTCTCAAGACCATCTAAACATAGTAGCCTCTGATCAGGAGGCCTATTTTAAGTAATCCCCCCCCCCCAAATATGAGAATTTTCTATAGATATCCAAATTATGAAATGCATTTTGTATCTACTGAGAGACAATTTAATTTGTTCTTCTTTTATATATTTGTGGCACTGAAAACAGAAAGACTGAGCTCTACTGGACCAGTATACGAACCAAATCATACTTGATCGTAATTCTGTTTAAAACTCTGAGCGCAAAGTATAATGTTCTAAGCAGTTTTGAACCTTAATTTTTGACAGAAGAGATTTAAACGGGTTCTTAACTCTTCCATTGAAATAAAGTGGTGTTAAAAATGTTCAACATGGCCAGACTCATTAGCCTGGATTTTTGTAAGGATGTGAATTTCCGCTATAGTGCCATTTTCTGACTAGGGGAAAGGCTGCCTAGAAAGAAATGAATTGTAATTGTGTGCTGTCGAGTTGATTCTGGCTTATGGAGACCCTGTCTGGGGTTTTCTGGGTGGAGAATACACAGAGGTGGTTTACCATTCCCTTCTTCTGGGGGCACCTGGGGACAGTGTAGTTTGCTAGAGACCACACATGCTGGCTCTTCTCCCAGGAGGCTCAGACATGGACTGAACTCCTGAACTCTGGCTCTGAGGCCAGATACCTAAACCACTGAGCTATCCAGCCAGCCCTAGAAAGAAAACAAATAAATGAATATGTTAAAAAGATGGGTTGAAGGAACGTGCAGCAAGCTAGTTTTACCCAAATGTTAGCCCTCTTCAATCATGACTGCACATTATTTATACCCTCACTGAATTTCTGAAGGGTAACAAATTTCTCCCGCCTCAGCAGCACCCATCTTATTTCCTGCTGACACCAGGGCAGCAGCTCCTCTGATAACAGGAGACCTTTCTCTTCAAGAAGCCAGCTGTGGAGATCGAAACACATTATTTTCACATAAAGCGGTTTTCCCAACCCTTCAGCTGGGTGAAAATACAGTTCCATATATCGCCATTATAGATGAGAAACGCAGTTCAACACATCTGGAGGGTGCTGGGTTGGGGAAGACGGATACCAGATGTTGGTGAAGGAAAGCCCTGTGTGACACTTCATGATTTGCCAGTTTCATCCTTTGGTGGTGGGGCAAGGAGGGGGAGAAGCCATGTGGCTGTGGTACACAGCTTTGTCCTGTTTCTCCCTACACGGCTTGAGATTCAGATCTCCGCAGTAATAGTGTGTGTGTTCTGTGCCATCAAGTTGGAACCGACTTATAGCAACCCTAGGAGGACTTTCAAGTGAGATAACTAAGGAGTGGTTTTACCAATTTACCAGAGAGTTTCCATGGCCAACTGGAGATTCGAACTCTGTTCTCCAGGGTCCTAGCCTGTCACTCTATCCATTACACCACACTGGGAATCCCAGGGTAGAAGTGGCAGTAATGTCCGCAGAAACTTCAGCAGCAGCAGTGCCAGACACAGAGGCAGCAGCAGTGGATGGGTGTATATTATTGGGACTGGAGAGATGAGAGACTTACACACAGTCACCAGTACCGTACGTTAGAATCATAAAATCATAACGCTGGATGGAGCCAGTGCAGGAAATCCCTGAGTGATGGCCATCCAGCCTCTGTTTAGAAACCTGCAAGGAAGGGAGTGTCCACCATGTTGCAAGGTAAGCTGTTGCGCTGTCTTGGATTGGACAAAGACAGGCCAGGCCTCTCAGGATATGAATCTTTGAAGAAGTTTAACAAGGAAGCAAAATTATTTTGTTGGAAATTGAGTCAGGCCTGGCCAGATAAAAGAATCACGTTTTCCTCCATTGCTGTCTTCCATAACAGGATGTGGGAGTCTTCTGAAAGCTTGTATTGTGCTTGATTGTTTTCAGAGATAGCTTTAAGTTTGTGCCCCTTGACTACTTTGTGGAGTGGACTTCTTTCCTGCTGTGTCACATTTGCCAGTTGTGTAACATTATCCACTGCAGTCACAGACGTTGAACTTCCACAGTGCAGCTCACTTCGTCTGGGCGGACTTAAACGGTGATTTCATTCAACATGCTGTCCCTAGACAGCAGTATGTCACTGGTGGGTTTTTCCAGACAATCTTGATCTACTGGGAGGGCCAAAGAATTGCAACTGACTGCGGCGGGTAGCCAAATGATGTCAGTTCTACTAAGGGCTTCTGTTGGGAAACAATCACCAAGCATACACCTAGTTGTAGTTTCCTTTAAGTGTTTTGGGGGGTTTGGAGGAGCCCTGTTAGGAGATCCCTTTGTTTAGCTACAGCAGTGTTTTCTGTGGGCATTTAAACCCACTGTTCTCTAGAGCAATAGACCAGGCAAAGGCTGAGCTTGAAGCAAAAAAGAGCTACTGAGATTTATTTAGAAAACATATTGATAAGAAAGCCTGATTCCTAATCAAGATAGTACCAGACTGGAGCACATGGCCTCAGGAGAGGCAATAACCCACTCAGGGGGGGGGGGGGGGGAGAGTGAGAGAGATGTTAACAGGTCGAAAGGAAAGATAAGACTGACCAGAGAGGACAGGAAGTGGCATGTCTTTAATTTTCTTTGGGCCAACAGGAAGCTACAGAAAGAGCCAATGAAAAGGACAGACACAAACTGTTCTAATTCACAAGCGCCCCTGTTTGTGACACATAGGTGCTAAAGGGGAATGCTTTCTGAAGAACCATCCAACAGCTGTGAAATCAGCAATGATGCCTGCAGCCAGCTATTGCAGGTCCTTTTGTTAGTGACTTTGCTGATAGCAACAGTCATGGAGAAGAGTCTCTCCATAACCACAGGTAGTGTATCTCTCTATTCAGGCATTGTGAAGCATTAAGAAGAAAGCGTTTCTGTCCCCATGTTCTGCTTGTGGGCTTTCCACAGGTAGCCAATGGGCCGCTATAGGAGCCATGTATCTTGGTCTCCATCAGCCTTTGTTCTGATTCTGCATGGTGTTTCTTACTTGTTTGATTTCTTAATCCATCCCTTTCTTTGGTGGGATTCTCAATGGCTTCATAGCCAGAATGTTAATTTTATCCACATGACAGCTTGGAGAAGTTCCTTTTTTAAAATGCAGCTCCCAGAATCCCCCAACAAGCTTGGTCCCTTGCCATGTTGGATGAGGGATTCTGGGAGTTGTGATCCAAAACAGTAACTTCCCCAACTCTGCTTCATCTGTTCTGGCTCAAACCTTCAGTTGCTCCAAAACATCAAGTACTCCTGGAACATTCATTGGCATCTCTACATTCACAATTCAATACATTAGTCATATGTTACTCATTGCCAAGAAAATCACACCCTCCTTGTTCATTGGACCACTCCAGTCCCACTCCTCAGTAAATTTCGCAATTTGTTGAAGAAAGGTCAGATAAGTTGCAAGAATATGGGAACATGGCAGTAAGTAAGAGAAGTACAGTAGAAGTATTTCCCATACTATGCCATCTAGTCTTCAGGAAGGTCTAGATAGAAGCTAGTCCCAACTTCACACATCCTGAATTCTTATGAGGTATTGCAGCCTATAGTGTTCACCCTGTTCATGAATATTTATGTTGAGATTTACATGCACCAATAGGAGCTGGTGAGGCAGAGTTAAGCGGGACAGAAGAAAAGGAGGAGAAGGAGAGAGAGGAGAGTGAGTGGGGATGAGGAGGGAAAAGGTTGTTTAGTTGAGAGTTAGCAACATTGACTGGACTGTTATCACCTGTAACAATTAACAATTTCTACTTGGTTCTTAAATAATATGTTGCAGAGACCTCTGTCATTAATAGTGAACAACGTTGATGTAATCAACTGGTGGCAGCTGAACAACACGTAGCGTGCGCCTTTGCTTGATGAAACAACCAAGGCCACGCGGGAACGTGACACAACATTGATAAAATTGCTCAATAGTAACAGGTCAATTTTAAAGACCTTCATAGAATAAAAAAATGCTTCTCTCAAGATGCTGTGCTCCTTCCATTATGCACTGCCACTACAGACCCTGTGTGTTCAAAATTCTTAATCATTACACTTGAGAGACATTCCTACACAGACTTAATTGAGAATAATATAACTTTCTTAATCAATGGTACATAAGATTGAGCTGTTATCCAAATGCTTCACCATGTTCTATTAACCATTTGAATAAAAAAATAATTCTGCATTAAATTTCTGCCAGAAAATCACCCCGTGGGTTCTTATTTTTGTTGCCCTTTGCTTTGGTTTTGCCTTTTAAAAAAATCTAGTTTTAGCCTCACAGTAGGATGCTGTGCAGCACTGAACAGGTTCCAATGGTGCATCTTTACAAGATTCCACTTGCATATCTTTCACCCTGATTCCACAGTTAGGGATTGTGGCAGTTATAACCCAAAATACCCTGTATATGTATGGCATCAGAGTGCTCATCCTTGTTGTAAAGGGCAGGTCTTTTTCCCCTGTAGGTTCAGAAGTCTTCATATGGAAAGAAATACAGGGGAAGGGTGGGGAGAGAATCTACTAAATACCAGTTCAAATGTAACAGTAAACTGTAATTTGGAGCTGTAAAAGCAAATTTGGACTTCCTAGATTCACTCCTCCACTTCCTCAATTTCTGACCAGAATACCTTCTCTTCCTTTTTGGTTTGGAACCAATCACAGCCTGCCATTTTATCTAGTTACTTAAAATATGACTTGCATTTACTCTGCAAACCAGGATTGGAAGCCAGGGTGGTTTTTTTTTTCCTGGTCTCCAACCCTGGATTGCAAGAGAAGTAAAACCGTTTGGTTGGTTTGTATAGCATGGCAAACAATGGGTTTCCTCAAACCAGAAAGGAAGGGGAAAGATCCGGACCATTCAATATGGCAGTGTCGGAAAAGGAAGGAAGGCCCATTTTTCTTATAAGAAAAGGGCATGGTTCTGGCATTAACTCCCAACCCGCCAAAGGGGTGTCACAGATATAGGTGCCAAGGCAAACCATGGAACATGAAGTTTGTGCAGCAGGACCATACTGGGAACAATCAGGTCACAACTCACAAAGGGGCAGGCATGGGAAGAATTGGTCATATGAGGACTTTAGAATGGTCATCCAGAAGACAGATACAAGTGTGGCAACCAAGTCAGATGGAATGAGCTATGTAAACGAAGGCCAGGTAAAATGTCGGAAGACCTGCCCTCTCAAACAATGCTGCCACAGTGCATTTAACCTAGAAAACCTAGCCTTGATCAAACTGGTGGCATGCAGTCAGATGATCCTGATCACACTGGCTATCTTCTCCAAATTCTCATGACTGGTTAGCATCAGGTTAGAATAAAATGGCATAGGACATATCTGCACTATACTGTTTCCAATTCAAACCTGCCTCAAAGATGTTTGAACCCAGCTAAACTGTTATGGCTTGACCTAAATTATGTGGCTGCAGTGTTGCTGTTGATTCTTACATTTGCTAGAGGTCTTTAGCCCTTCCTACTATAGTCTCCAAGGTTGTGTAATTTTAAAAAAAAAGTGCCAGTGAAAAAGATTTTGCAAATTAGAATGTGTAGAGTACTAAAATGTCCCTTGTGATCTATATGGATACTGTTTATTATTGGTGTATTTTTTATTTTATTTTATTTTATTGTCATACTGAACCACGATTTTTCACTACAGCTTTCAGGCTCAAGAGACAAACTAAGTGATCTTCTTAGCACATATTGAGATCTGGTGCTCCCTCAAGTGGAGAAATGTCTCTGTTGTAACACTTAAATTGTAAATTAAATCAGGGGAGTTGCTGGGGTTTGCTTTCTTGGGGGTTGCCTGAGAACCATGGCACATACTGTATGTTGCCAACATATGGAAAGAACTCACAGGAAATGTTCTTTTGGGTTGACAGAGAGAGCAGCAGGAGTATACCACAGAGAAGGAAGGGCGGGAAAATACCAGCTCACCTACTTGGAAGCCAAGGCTGTGTGTGAATATGAAGGAGGACACCTGGCCACCTATCAACAGCTGGAGGCTGCAAGAAAAATAGGTATGAGCCTGGAGTATATTGTATCACTTGGGAGACAGAGAGTGGGGATAAACAATCCAGTTGGAATTCCCCTGCATACTATACAGTGGGGTGATACAGCTCACACCGTGCATGCAGAAAGTTACCTGGATTCAATCCCTGGCATGTGTAAGGAAAAAATCCTCTCTGAATTCCCATTGTCCTGAATTCCTGGTTAAGTAAACTCATAGTCTCGCTCAGTACAAAGCAGCTTTCTATATATGTCCCTGAGTTATTCACCAAACAAATTTCTAGAGAACTTAAATGAGGACTCCAGTAGTCTTTAATTTGCATACCGTAAACTTTGCCTGTTCAATCAGAAAGTGACCAAACTCCTTTACTGTTCACTGATGTGTTTTCTCTCTCTTTTTTTCTTGGTCAACTCTTTCCCATAGAAGCAATACTATTAATGGGCCAGAATCCTGTTTCTTAGTGTACTAAATTGTACTACAGCTTATCACTTGAATCTGGGGATTTGGTAAGTCAACTTCTCTGTAACTTCTATTGATTTAAATGGGCCTACTCTAACTGTGACTTCCTATGCTAAAGCATGTCACAGTTAGAGTAGGCCCATTTGAATCAATGGTACATAAGGAGGATTCACCATATCCCATTGATTCAATGGCCTTGCACAAATGCAATTTACTAAGTTAAACAACATGACCTTGGCAAATTTTCTTATACAAATACGGAGGACCTAGTGTAACATTTATGCAAAAAGTTCAGTTCAGTCCTAATATTATCTGTTCTGTAAGGGCTGTATTCCTATACAACCACACAGCATTAAGTCCCAATCAAGTCTCAGCCATCTGCACAAGCAAATGACTTTATGGTCATTGTAAGAACTATCTACTAATTTCAAACTTACTGAACTGTGAGTTGATCTCTTAGTTTGGAATCAAGGAATGTAAACGACTTGAGTAAAATGTGAACAATCCTGTTGTATTGCAACAAACTAAAAGGTACAGTTTGTTGACAAAGCAACCAACCAACATGATATATGACCAAACTGCTTGATAGATGAGAGCAGTGTATGATGGATGGACCTATTCCACACTGCTGACTCTTTTGCTAGCTCATCTCCTTAGAAACGCAACAATCTATGTTCTAATACAGTTTTCCAATGCTCAGAATGCATTTGTAGCTTGTCAATCTATCTATTTTAGGAGTAGGTGCTTATTTTATGGAACTTGTGATAAAGTACCATTTTGATTTCCTTAGGTACTTCAGTGCGTCTCCCAAAAGGAATGAAAGTTTAAAGTAATGTAGCACCATGGCAGCTAGTGGTTTCCTACAGATCAGTCATAGGCTGCTGCTTCAACTAGCAGGGTTAGTAATAAAACACAAAGGAAGTATGCTCATATCTCAATGACAGGTTCTCAGAGGCACCATTTCAGGATTCTGCAGAACAACAATATAAGAAAATTTCAGCAGCGAGGGTAAAATTTATGGCAAATGCTTTCTCTTGGATAATGACAAGATTAAATGGGGGGAGCTGTATATTTTTTAAAATGTGTTATTTTTGTTTAGTCGATAGGTCGTGTCCGACTCTCCGTGACCCCATGGACCAGAGCATGCCAAGCCCTCCTGTCTTCCACTGCCTCCCGGAGTTGGGTCAAATTCATGTTGGTAGCTTCAGTGATGTTGAGCTTCAGACCATTTTTCATGCTCTCCTCTTTCACCCTCATTGAGAGGTTCTTTAATTCCTCCTCACATTCTGCCATCAGAGTGGTATCATCTGCATATCTGAGGTTGTTGATATTTCTTCTGGCAATCTTAATTCCAGCTTGGGATTCATCCAGTCCTGCCTTTTGCATGATGTACTCTGCATAGAAGTTAAATAAGCAGGGGGACAATATACAGCCTTGTCATACTCCTTTCCAAATTTTGAACCAATCAGTTGTTCCATATCCAGTTCTAACTGTTGCTTCCTGTCCCATGTATAGATTTCTCAGGAGATAGATAAGGTGGTCAGTCACTCCCATTTCTTTAAGAACTTGCCATAGTTTGCTGTGGTCCACACTGTCAAAGGTTTTTGTGTAGTCAACAAAGCAGAAATAGATTCTTTTCTGGAACTCTCTGGCTTTCTCCATAATCCAGCGCATGTTAGCAATTTGGTCTCTAGTTCCTCTGCCCCTTCGAAATCCAGCTTGTACTTCTGGGAGTTCTCAGTCCTCATACTGCTGAAGCCTACCTTGTAGGATTTTGGGCATAATCTTGCTAGCGTGTGAAATGAATGCAATTGTACGGTAGTTGGAGCATTCTTTGGCACTGCCTTTCTTTGGGATTGGGATGTAGACAGATCTTTTCCAATCCTCTGGCCACTGCTGAGTTTTCCAAACTTGCTGGCATATTGAATGTAGCACCTTAACAGCGTCATCTTTTAAGATTTTAAATAGTTCAACTGGAATGTCATCACCTCCACTGGCCTTGTTGTTAGCCAGGCTTTCTAAGGTCCACTTGACTTCACTCTCCAGGATGTCTGGCTTCAGTGTGATTGAGCTTCCCATGTCTTCAATAAAACACCATCAGACGGTTTATCAAATAACATGTGTTCATTTATTGCTTCACCCAACGGGGTTTTAACCATAACATGCATGTTTAAAGCAGACTCTTGTTCAAGCAACGGCTCTCCCAAGGGCAACAAAAAGCTTTCTTCCAGAACGTTTCCCAAGCTCTGGTCCCATGGACTGGCACAAACCTGTCCCTGACCCTCAGTTCCTACACCGTGGTCAGTTGCGCTTAGAAGCGGGAGGGTCTCTTCATCTCCCATCCATCCTCATGACGGGTCTCCCTCTCTTGGCGATTCCCCCCAAGGTCCAGGAAGCAACCCATCTTCCTCAATTCTAAATGCCATGCCCGGCAAGCCTCTCTTTAGCTATAGCCTCCTGTTCTTCCCTTATCTTTCTCCTCCATTCACGCGTCTCGGTCTCACCCCAATACGATGGCCTTTGGGGTAATCCTTTCTTCCTCCGATTCTCCACTTCAGCTTTAGGGACCTGGACTTGTTCCCATTTTCCCGTCCACGGGTCCTGCAACCATATCCATTCCCAACCTCCAGGAATGATATCCCGTTTTCCCTTTATTTCTCCCAGCCCCCTTCCTCCACCACCTCATGAACCTCCTTCCTTCCCGCCAATTCTTCCTTAAAAGGCTTAGTTATTATTAACCCTTTCCATCTCTCTTCCAACTCTTTGATATCCACCGCTTTTGACACCCCTTTCCCTTGTGGATTTGCCTCCTCTAAATCATGAGTGTCTGAGCTTTGATCTCTTTTACAACCAAGGGTAGTCGGTGGGCTAGTCTGAGTTTGTTTAGAAGTCTTTATGAGAGACGGCTCGACCAGAAAGACCCAGTACTTCTGGTCTTTCCCTTCATACTCCACTGGCCTTGTTGTTAACCAGGCTTTCTAAGGCCCACTTGACTTCACTCTCCAGGATGTCTGGCTTCAGGTCAGCAACCACATTATCTGGGTTGTCTGAGACATCCCGATCTTTCTGGTATAATTCCTCTGTGTATTCTTGCCACCTTTTCTTGACGTCTCCTGCTTCTGTGAGGTCTCTCCCATTTTTGTCCTTTATCATGTCCATCTTTGCACAAAATATTCCTTTGATAGCTCCAATTTTCTTGAACAGATCTCTGGTTTTTCCTTTTCTATTATTTTTCTCTATTTCTTTACACTGTTCATTTAGGAAGGCCCTCATGTCTCTCCTTGCTATTCTTTGGAAGTCTGCATGCCATTTTCTGTAACTTTCCCTATCTCCCTTGCATTTTGTTTCCCTTCTCCTCTCTGCTATTTCTAAGGCCTCGTTGGACAGCCACTTTGCTTTCTTGCATTTCTTTTTTCTTTGGGATGGTTTTTGTTGCTGCCTCCTATACAATGTTACGAGCCTCCATCCAGAGTTCTTCAGGCACTCTATCCACCAAATCTAGTTCCTTAAATCTATTCTTCACTTCTACTGTGATAAAAACCAAGGGCTTTGGTTTAGATTATACCTGACTAGCCCAGTGGTTTTTCCTACTTTCTTCAGTGTGTTATACCTCACCGTAATTACTTCATAAGCAATAGACAAATGTGTGTGTGTGTGGCGTGCTCTGGTCCATGGGGTCGTGAAGAGTCAGACACAACTTAACAACTAAACAACAACAACAACGTGTTGCATTGTGACCCTGAGGATGCAATATTTCATTGTTTGTAATCTATAGAGAAGAGAAAGCATTGGTCAAAATTTTATTGCAAAATATCACACATTTAAGAAAGGATGTTCAAGCATCTTTCTCCATGTTCTGGCTGTCAGTCTCATGCCTCACTGTGCTACCAAGTATGCCACCATCCGCAGCTGGAATGATTGCACACACCAGGTACAGTACACAGTTTTGGGTTTGCATTGCACAAACCCAATAGGGTTCTGGCCATTTTCTCTCAACAGTGTTTTATAAATTCACAAGACCCAAAAGTCAATGCTTTACTCTGGTCCAGCATTTTTGAATACATGTGCTAAAGATTGTAATTCCTGACATTGAGCAAGCATCTGTACCCAATTGCTGTTCGTTCATTTGTTTAAAGTGAAAACAGATTTTTCTTATTGTGAAAGACAAAAGTTGACACATTTTTTTAAAATACAAAACATGCATTAAAAATGTGCTATGCCTGAGATAGAAATTCTCTTGCTAGCCAAGCCAAATTCAATTTAAAATAACTGGGCATCTGTGCCCCCTTTTTGGCATCAAGTCCATAAGGCTATTAATCTGAAGTTCACGGTTTGCCCATAAGGGGCTTTTATGACTTTGCCTTTTATTCCTCAGGATTTCATATGTGTGCTGCTGGCTGGCTGGCGAAGGGGAGAGTTGGCTACCCTATTGTGAAACCTGGAAGCAACTGTGGCTTTGGGAAGACTGGGATTGTTGATTATGGTTTTCGACTCAACAGGAGTGAAAAATGGGATGCTTACTGCTATAACCCCAATGGTAGGTGAAGAACAAACGTATTTCTTAAGGCTAGGTCTTTGTCTGTAGTAATATCTTTCAAAGATTTCTAATGATATCACCCCAGAAAACATCAACTAGAAACCGGCTTTCTTTGCAGTCGTGCTCCACTTGTGGAACTCTCTTCTGCAGGATTATGGCAGGCACCCTCCCTATGCGCCTTGAAAAAGCTCCTAAGAACAGCACTGTTTAGTAAGGCCTTTGGAGAGGTTCTTCCCCCATTAATAGGGACAGTAGAGGACGGAGGAGAGGAATATTGCATGGTGTGTTCTGAAGTTTTATTTGCCGCCATCTTGGTTCCTGTGTTTATTTTTGCAATAGTTTGGTGTTTTAGAGCAATTTCATAATTTATGTTTTCTTTCTTTATTGTACACCACCCAAAGCAGTGATTTGCTAGATGGGCAGTGTAGAGAATGAATGAATGAATGAATGAATGAATGAATGAATGAATGAATGAATGAAAGGAATGCTTCCATCAGCTTTGGTGGCTTCTTTCTAGGGGATGATATTACAGGTTTTATAGCCTGAGGAAAAAAACACTGTCGTAACATGACCTGTGTTTCACAACTTTGCTGGCAGTACTTTATCTTAAAAACTGAAATAGCCTGGCTCCTGAGCACTTCCTTTTCTAGGACATCAGTCTCTGACTAACAAAAATACGGCACTAAAAATAAAACAAGTAGCCTGGGCAATATATATATATTTTCATCCTCAGTCTGCTACCTAAGAGGCAAATTGTTCCCTCCCACCCTCCACAACACCCATCAAGGTGTGTTGGGGAAAAGCTGCTGAAGCTGCTATGCTGCCTGGGGCAGGAAAAATCAGAAGCCTCCCCCTCATTCCCTAACAATAAAAAATATAACAAAACCTATGGTCAATCAAAAGTAATGCAAATCTCCTTGGTTCAATGGGCCTACTCTAACTGGGATTACCATTTGAAGACATTAATATTTTAATGTTACAAAGGAGGAGCAGAAGGCAGAGACACTTCAGGATAACAGCAAAGAAAGATTTCCAGAGACATGGCAATACCAAGAAGTGCACTGCAGCAGAGATTACACTGAAGAACCACACCTGTTAGCACAAGGTTGTGGAATTACTGTTGCAGTGTTGGCACCATGGTTCTACGGCAAAAAATACTGGAACTTACTGGTCTCATTGGTCTAGCCACAATTAGCATATGATTGGCGCATGTCATCATGAACAAACACACACCATCCATCATGATGAGACAATGCGCAGAGGAATTTATTTCCACTCTACATTTAATAACAGTCACTGTCTTTGGAGAAGAGGAAAAGAAATTGACAATGATACCTATGATCATTGAACTTACATATAGCAGAGAAAATTTTTAAAAAACCAACCTGGGCTTACCACTTTCATACATAATCTCTGTGAGTTGGATGCAAGCACACAACGATTTGCTAGAGGACACCCAGCCAAAATATAAGGAAAGCAGAATTTAAAAATTTAGTAAGCAAACCTAGTAAACAAGGTCTTGAGCTTTGGGAGTCTACATCGCCAAGGCAGCTTGCGTCACTCATCTACTGTTTTGTCCCTTCCCTTCCCTGTTAGCAGCTCAGGGCAGAACTCCCAGGGCCTGTCTCCTTGGAATGACAACACACTGGAGACCTCTGAGATCTTTGTGAGCATGTGCCAGCTTCCTTCTTGAGAAGGAACGGTCAGGAAAACAGCTGCTAATACAAGGCAAGGCCAGTCTCCAGGCAGCATCAGTAACAGGCCCCAGGGTCCAACAATGTCAAAACACACTAGACTCCCTGTGCCAAGACCTCGCTTTCCACAGGCAAGGGAACCAAGGCTGAAGTCCTTGATGTGCCCCTGAGGCGGATTGTCAGGGAAGCCCTGTTTTGTGCATTCCATCTGGCTAGCCTACCAAGAAAGCGTGCAGGGCTCCCCCGGCGTTTCCTGTTCAGGGCTTCTGTGCTTTGACCCCCGACCTGAGCTGCTGGAAGTCAAAGAAAGGATTCCGCCTATGACGCTTGTAGTAGAGGGAAAAATTAAAATAAATGGCCACAGAAAGCAGAAAATATCAGCAAAAGGGGCTTTCTCATTTTGATCCACCTGCTTCTGAAATCCTATGGATAACGTGATCAAGTCTGAGGTTAGCTGGGGTTTAGGTGGCTTGGGTTTGGCACAAAAGAAGGAAGATACTCCAATGGTTGTGGTGATTTATATTTTTGTTGTTGTCAAAGAATGTGCAAGCTGTTGGGCTTTTCAATATGTGAGCAACGCAGCACTAGATCAGACTGGTTTGCATTTTCCATCCTGGTGTTGGATGCTTCATTGTGCACTGAGTACTGCATAGTATACAGGGACCAGCATCCCATATGCTCAACACCCCTGGAAGCAGGGCAGAGCCGTCACCATCTCTTCTGCAGCTCCCCTAACTGCCCTAAAGCCCTACAGACCCACTCAGGGGTGCCTGGGAGAGGGTTACAGGGAGGGCACTGAAAACCCCAAAGCTTCTCAGAGTTTTGGGTTTAGTCCCTTGGATTTACGTACACTTGTCAATATTGGAAAGCGTTAGCATTGGTAAACTGTCACCAATATTAGAAGCTGCATTATTTTCTGGGGCTAGGGAGCTTCCCTCTTCATTACACACTATGCAGTACTGCAATTATCCAACAATACTTCTTTGTCTACGTTCAGAAACTGACCAGCTGCACAATGAAGTCTTGCAGGAGGAATTATAGTATTATTTTTGGTTTATTTTTGTAAACTGCCCCGAGTAGCAGTTTCCACTAGATGGGGGAGGGGGCATAAAAACCGAAGGAAGGAAGGAAGGAAGGAAGGAAGGAAGGAAGGAAGGAAGGAAGGAAGGAAGGAAGGAAGGAAGGAAGGAAGGAAGGACGGACGGACGGACGGACGGACGGACGGACGGACGGACGGATGGACGGACATAATTTTGCCCTATTAAGCTGGCTAGGTGGCTTAGTGGTTTAGCTATCTGGCTGTGGAGCCAGAGTTTCAGAGTTCGATTCCCCACTTGCCTTCCAGGAAAACATCGAGCCCTTATGGCCTTGAGGAAGCTGTACAGTTCCAGAGCTGCCCCCAGAACAAGGGAATGGAAAATCACTTCTGAGTACCCTCAACCTAGAAAACTCTGAAAAGAGTCGCTGTAAGTCAGAATTGACTTGACAACACACAGGAATTAGCTTTAGAAAGCATTACCATTAATATACTGTAGCTAATATCAGAAATGACTTTATTTTATGATCTGTGGATACAGCAATAAATGTATTTCATATTCCTATCTATTTGTTATATTAGAAAGATTTTTCTTTCTTTCTCTTAATTTTGCACACTTTAACGTTGTCATCAATTTCATATGTTTCACACAAATAGCACTCGAGTGCCTCACACTCTTTAAAAAGTGCTACAGGGAACGACACTCCACAATAAACAATGAAAACATCTGTGTGTGTCTGCTCCTAGAAGCAGCTGGGGAAGCTTCCTGGGCGGAGAACGCGCACAGATGTTGAACCTGACAAAAATGGGAGAGGCTGCATATTGTTCTTAGAAATAAATTTAGTCAGCCTTTCTTCACCTCCTGTTTGGCCACATTCTCTCGGAGGCAATCAATATCTTTTCCAAATGTGCTGTTTGGGTGGTGAGCAGCATAATGAAACTGTAGCTTGCTCTGGTTGCTTGACTCGTGTCTTTCTCATCTAGAGCACGTGTCTTTATTCTTTATGAGCAAGTTTGTTTTGCTGAAGGCAGTGTTGTTCCTTTCTGTAGTGGGAACAGACTGGAGTCCGAAGATCTTTTCACTTTTACCTTTCCCACTGTCTGGTAGTGTATATGGGTCCAGTTAGCTTCTATCAAGGCAAAGATAGTACACTTGGTGTTTCTCTGTCTCCTCCCTCTCTTAGCGATGGCGCGTCAAGCCTTTTGAAAGATCAGAATGCAGCTCCTAATCATGCAGGAGTGATGCTTTTTTAAGAGACAGACGTGATAGGCAGAGTAAGGTGACAACCTAGAGCAGCAGATGATGGATGTCAGAGAAGGGCATCAAGCTACAAGTAATTTCTTTAATTTCTTGTTTTTCTACCTAAAAAATAAAAGCAGGAAGTAAGGGAGAGATGTGGAATTTCCTGACACAGGAGCAAGAATGATTTGTTTGGCTTTGAATACTGAGCAACTGACATGGGTAGATGGGGGGTGGGGGGTGGCATGAATTCTTGACCTCCCTCAGACAACAAAAAGTTGTGAGCCAGCCTTGAAATTCCATTAGCTAACAGTAGCTTGACAGACAACAGTCCCTAAGTGGATGTAGAATTTCAACACAGAAGCAAAATTCTTGATACATCATGGAATGCCATTGCTGCAGAGGGTCCTGAATTTCCACTGATATAATGAAGGGTCAGATATGTACATACACATATGTATGTACACCTGGTCAGATGCTCAAAAACAAAAAGGTTCTGCAGTGAATAGGAAGGAAAGGAAAAGGAAAGGGACCAACGAGTAGAAGCATGGCTAGCTGCCCTCACTCATACTCTGTCCACTGAGATAGATGTGTTACAGCAGGATGCTGGCCAAACACAATGACACATGCCCCATCACATGGAAAGCTCATTGTGATTCAATATGCAAGCAGTGAAGGCTCCTGTCTAGAAGCAGTCTTCCAAACCAAGAAGAGGGAAAGTGTGTGTGGGGAGGGCACGAGAAGGGGAAGAACTGGTTTTCCAAACTTTCACAGCAGACAGGCTGAAATACGGACTCCAGAACTGATACAGTTTTGAACCCCAATCTATGATATGAATTAGGATATTTGTATTGGCATCAGCCAACACAGTGTTCAGACACTTCAGCGAGGGCAAGCAAGATCAAATATGATGTACGTGATGTTAAGAATTGTGCGATCTGCTTTCCCTGGGCCTAATGCCTAGCAAAGTGATGCCACAACAAACTGGATTCTGGCCAATGAATGCCATGGATAAATAGTGCAGGCAAATGAAGGAAGAAAGAACGGGGGTGTGAAAAACATGCAACAGAAACATGGGAGGGGGGGAAGCCTGCTTCCCAGCTCACAGAGAATAACCAGCACACACTTGGGATAACCTGGAAGAAGCGTCAGAGGAAGGAAAGGAGGGTGACACTAGTGCTGGCCATCAGAAGGCCCAGTCCATCCTTTGTCAAGCTAATATGCAGCCAGCTCCAAAGAGGAGGGAGCAAGAACACTTCTTCCAATGTCCCTCAACACCTGGAGCTAACCTTGCCTTTTACCTGTCCTAGCAGCCTCATGAGCTACTAATCGCAGACATGATTTGACTGTGGAGGAAAGTATGGACAGGGCTTGTTAGTTTCAGTAAAATCTCCCTAATGTTTTTCCTCATGTAATTGATGCATTAGGGCAGGGGTTCCCAACCTTGGGTCCCCAGATGTTCTTGGACTACAACTCCCAGAAATCCTGGCCAGCACAACTAGTGGTGAAAAGGCTTCTGGGAGTTTTAGTCCAAGAATATCTGGGGACCCAAGGTTGGGAACCACTAGAATAGAAGAAGATAATTTAGAGAAAGAGAATGGTGGGAGGAAAAATTACTAAGTCTCCTCCTATTACCACTGGTTCATTACTCACCATAACTCCTTTCTCTTGAATATATAGACTCGAAGCAAGAGTTGCATAGGCATCACTGGTGGTCCTGTTTATGTTAGCAAGATATCCATACCAACCTACGACAGCGCCCACATATGGCACAGAAATGAGAGATCTGACTCTATCCTGTTTCCCTCTAGGAAAAGACTGTGGTGGCATCTTCACAGATTCAAAGCATATCTTCAAAACCCCCGGCTACCCAAATGAATATGAAGATGATCAAATCTGTTACTGGCATATAAGAGTGAAGTATGGCCAGCGGATTCAAATAGAGTTTCTCGACTTTGACCTTGAAGATGATATGGCCTGCATGGCTGATTACTTAGAAATATATGACAGCTACGATGACGTCAATGGCTTTGTGGGCAGGTGACATAATTTTTTCATTTTTGCAATGCGATACATCAGTGTCACACAAAAAGTATCGAGGAAAAAAAAAGAAAAATGGGAAGAAGCCGTGTAAATTATTTGTTTGGATTTTTTAAAATCCCACCCAGTCTCCGAGGTTCTGAGCAAAATGGCAGTTTACACTCACACGCATACAAAACTTCTCTAACCTTTCCCTAACCTTTTCCAGCTTTTTCTACCCACACCTACGTCTTTGTCTCCCACCCAAGGGAACCCCTTTCCTGGACCTAATTCAAGCATTTCCCCCAATTTATGACTCCTGTTCATAAGGCATGTGTCACAATCCCTAGGCATTCCCCTCCCAATCTTTAACTCTGAAATCCCTCCAAAATATCAAAACAGACACAAAGAACCACACCCCACTCACTCCAGCTGTCTTACTTCTCATTCAAAAACAAGCCACGTGTCTTGTGGTGCCTTGCAGATGATCCGTTCCTGTTTCTATGAACCTTTGTACCTGAAGCTGACTTCATCTGATGGAACAGTGAATATCTCATCCATAACCTGCTATTCTCCCTACCTTGATGCTTTTGTAAACTCACATCAACTCAGTATTACACTAAATGTCTAACTGCATTTGGGTCTAGTACTATTTAACAAGGAGCTGGTCATTTTGTTTTTCAGGTACTGCGGAGATGAACTTCCTGATAGCATCATTAGCACAGGTAATACTATATACACACATGCCATGAACGAAAACGGTACCGTTTCCCAGTCAGTCTCAAATAGCATTGCATAAAGAAGCTTGCCATCCACCAAAAAGGCCAATAGTTATTAAGAGTTTCAGACAAAGTTTGACACTAACTGAGGAAGTGTGTTCATACAAGCAAAGTGGTCAAATATAACAAACACTTAAACCACTGAACTATCCAAGCATTCTTCCTCCACAATTTCTCAGTACATTTCACATGTGGGTCAAAATGCTGTTGCTTAGTGTAGTGATAGCACTACAGCAGGCTCATACATCTCTGTGGTTTAGGCATCTGGCTGTGGAGCAAGAGGTTGGGCGTTCGATTCCCCACTGCGCCTCCTTCACAGAGGCTGGACTCAATGATGCATATGGTCCCTTCCAACTCTGTTCTATGAGTGATCTTCAGATGTGAACATATGTCATAAGTGACTATTGAAACTATGGGGATTTGGTGAGCCAGCTCCTCCACATGGACTCATCCTCCACATGGACTCAACTGGCCTTACTCTCACTGTGACTTCCATTATAGAGAAAGCCATGTTCATCAGTGGAACTTAAGAGAAGGGTTGACTCACTAAATCACTATTGATTCAATGGGTCTATTCTAGCACAATTTACTACACCAACCAACAGGATTTTGTCCAATAAATGACATTTATTATCTTCAACATTGCTAGCAACAACATTGTTAGTTGGTTTGATATTCTGTCTCTCTCCCATTTTGGGGGGACTTATGGTATAATTAATAGATAGCACAAGCAAAACAGGACACATTTTAATATTAAAACATGTATTAAAATGAAACACAATTAAAACCCATTTTATAGGAATGGCAATAAAATGACAGAAAAGTGCAGCATATTTGTCAGTCAGTCGCCATAGGCCTGGCTGCACAGGAATGTCGTTGTCTGCTGCAGACAAACATCAGGGAGTCAGCCAGTCAACCTAGCCTCCCTCAACAAAGAGCCCCATAATATGAGAGAGGCCACCCAAAAATGAGCTCTCTCATGTCCGCAGCAAACATGCTTCTCTGTCAGGCGAGCCTCTCTCCTAGATCCCAAAGTCCAGGCAGGGTTATAGGCTTAGAATATGATTTTTTCAGATAGTCTGGACCCAAGTCAATACAAATGAAGTAATCTCTTTTCATCTTCCCCTTTCTTTGTTTCCACTTCCAGGGAATGTAATGACTCTGAAATTCTTATCTGATGCTTCAGTAACAGCAGGAGGCTTTCAGATTAAATATACTGCGATAGATACATCCAAGAAGAATACAACAGTCCAGGACAACACTAATTATTTAGCTGGGAGATTTGGCATTGTATAAAAGAACTCTGATATGAAGAAAGCAATTTGCCTTGGGTGTCTGTTAAAGGATTCTTCTCCTGTGCTCCAACACCAATAGCAGATGTCTTTCTCCCAGTGGATCCTAGTCCTTGTGATCTCCTGGCTGTTACCTCTTTCCAATGCAGCATCTTCTTTTCATTGATTTTCAGTGTCACACATACCTTTTGTTTAATAATTCCCACCACCACCTGGAGCCTCCCCTTTTTTCCTGTTTCTCCACCAGTACTGCAAAACCTGCCTCTCTGGTATAATTTGTTTCATATTTTTAGCCAGTTTCCAGGGGGATGAGTGAGTGTGCCTACTATTGGGTCTGCAGTGGGAAAAGGCTGGTTCACTCCTAAAGCGAGCAATCAGACAATACCTTTACTGGAGTGAACCAACCCACCTCCAGAATGTTTCTATCCGCACCTTTCTAGCCTCTCTCAGGAGCCTCTACTTCTTTTAAGTACAGGTATGATCGCCCTGATTTGGTTTGTTTCCAGCATGTGCAATCACTAGAAATGAACCAAAACAATCCGCCTTCTTTATTCTGCCATCTCATGAAGACAAAGACAACCACTTCAGGATATTGGCGAATTAAACATTTCCTCAGCTGTATGGAGGAGGAGAAAAAGTGTAAAAAAAAATTGAAGTCTGTTAGGGCAGCACAGATGCAAAGCACCATTTTTTTAAAAAATGAAAGACAAATGGAATCTGTCATCCTAATACACTTTTTTAAAAAAATCACTTCCTTGGCCTATCCATGGAGATGAAGAAGTCTTTAATTTGTCAATTATCTGCCCTTTTTTAAAGCTCCTCCATAATACAGTACTGGCAAATTAATAGCAGGCTGGCATGGTCCAAATAAGTCTGCATGTCGTTTGGATATAAGGATCACAGCAAATGGAGTACTAGACCTCCCAGCGACCCTATTTAGCGTGCTCAGCCCGCTTCGAAAAAACCATAAAGTCAAGCCCTTAACTTCATACTTCAGAACTGCTTTGTGATAGTCACACTGAAGTATAAGTAGCTATGAGTTACTTGAGCCAGAAATTTATCAAGAAACATTAACTCACATGTTCTGTAATAATTATACTGCCTTTGATGTGTTATTAGCATTTTAGATAAATATTTAATAAACCTAAAATCCCTTTATATCTCCTTTGTTTTATTTTTGAAGTCACTTTGTTTTGAAACTGAGCAGATTTCATGTTGTTGTTGATGATGATGATGAGAAGAACAAGAACAAGAAGTTGCAGCAAACTTGACCTTATTTGCAAGCTTACAAATTCCTTTGAAATTAGTAGATGCAACTTAATTCAGACTATGGACTCATGTTAATTGGTGGTGTGAAACAACAGTACACCTGATAAAATCATACAATGGCTGAAATCCCATTGCTTAGCATCTGACGTCGCTACTAAGTCAGCCCACTGAATCAGTGGGGAATTGGTGACTCAGTCCTCTGTACGTTCCATTGATTCCATGGACCTACTCGAATGATGACTTCATATGCTAAGCAATAGGATTTGAGCCACTGACTATAAATAGGTCTCTGAATTGTTCCCCATAAGGATATAATTGTCCTCCAGAAGAGTATAATCCAGGGGAATCAAGGATGGGACTCTGCAGGAGAACGATTAGCAATCACCATGTTGAGACCTGAAGTCCCAAAGCTCAGTGATAGAGAACATGCTGTGCAGGCAAAAAAAAAAAGCCCCAGATTGGTAATACCTGTTTACTTCATATGGGGCAGAGAAGCGTGGAGGGCCACTGCCAGTCTCACTGTATGGAAAGGAACCTCTGACTTGTTAACAAACACGGTATGATGCCACAAAGAATCTTTCCCCTTCCCTCCCTCCCCCTGTCCTTCATCAATGAGAATTGTTCTACTCAGGTTTCCCATTATGATGGCAATCAAGACACTGAAAATCTCCATATTATCTCTGATTGTTGACCAGAAACAATTACAGTGGTGCCTCGCTAGACGATGATAATCCGTTCCAATGAAATCGCTGTTTAGCGAAATCATTTTCCAGCGAAAAGCAAATAGTCGTCTAGTGAAAATCGGTTTGCGAAGCAGGGACCAAACATTGTCCAGCGAAATTCCTCCATAGGAATCACTGTTTTGTGAATCGCTATAGCAATCGCAAAAAGTCAATGTCTAGCGAAAAAACTGTCATGCGGGGTAACTGTCTAGCGAGGCACCACTGTACAGGGATGACTCCCTGCCCTGCCTGTCCTCTCCTTTGGAAGGCAAGCCGGGTGGAAATCTTAGTGTTATCTCTGATCACTGATCAGAGATTGCAGTTGCAGAGGCACATGAGGCATGGAAGAATTTGTAATTTTCTTTGTCCAGAGAGAAGCACAGAATTCCTCTTTCAGCCTTGGTTTCAGCCATGGGGCAGGTGACTCCAGGGGAGGACTTGGGAAGGGTGCTGCCATCCCCCTCCCCCTCCCTGAAGAGTAAGAGACTTCCTCAAACCTGGCTGAGCTAATAGGTCCAACAGTTTGACTCTGTGGCACATTTCATACGTTAATACCAATAACTCAAGTCTAAGGAGTAATCATCTGGCTTCTTGGAAACTATAGAAAGTTCTGATGAGAGTGTTAGAGGAAAAGCTTCATAGCTGTACAACCATATGGCACCATAAACAAGAAACATAATCTATCTTTCCTTTTTCATATTAGAGAACTGCACAATTTAAAATTATAGATGTATATGAAACATAGGTAAAATTAAGAACAAATTAAAATGTTGAGGTGATTAGACTGTTTTTGACTAGAAGCAGGCTTCTTCAATAGAGTTTTCTCAGCCATTTGCTAGATCTGGTGGGGAATAAATTGCATGAATTGATTAAATCTCTCCGCAGTCATAGAAAGATTGCCCTGTGTCCAAGCAGCCCTGTCTTATTTGATTATTTTCTAATCTTCCTACTGTCCTCTGATGTCTAATAAGTTACTTCCAGATGGTCCAGCTAGAGCAATGGTTCCCAACCTTGGGTCTGCAGATGGTCTTAGACTAAAACTCCCAGAAAACTTCACCACTAGCTGTGCTGGCCAAGATTTCTGGGAGCTGCAGTCCAAGAACATCTGGGGCCCCAAGGTTGGAAATCACTGAGCTAGAGTATGGTCCTGGTGGGAGACATTCTTCGCCATTCATCCATTCAGAAGGCATGCTGCTTTTGTTCTCCACAAGTGTAATCTAGCTTCTTCTGGTGAAATATTCAAAGTCTGAGATGTCTTCAAAAAACTGTTCCTCAGCTTTAGCCATTGTGTAGGGGATTGGTGTCCATGAAATGGATGCTCTTGATGCTGTATTTTGTTGTTGTTTAGTTGTTAAACCATGTCCGACTCTTCGTGACCCCATGGACCAGAGCACACCAGGCCCTCCTGTCTTCCACTGCCTCCCGGAGTTGGGTCAAATTCATGTTGGTCGCTTCGATGACACTGTCCAACCATGTCATCCTCTGTCGTCCCCTTCTCCTCTTGCGCTCACACTTTCCCAACATCAGGGTCTTTTCCAGGGAGTCTTCTCTTCTCATGAGATGGCCAAAGTATTGGAGCCTCAGCTTCAGGATCTGTCCTTCCAGGGAGCACTCAGGGTTGATTTCCTTCAAAATGGATAGGTTTGTTGTCCTTGCAGTCCAGGGGACTCTCAAGAGCTTCCTCCAGCACCACAATTCAAAAGCATCAATTCTTTGGCGGTCAGCTTTCTTTATGGTCCAGCTCTCACTTCCATACATCACTACTGGAAAAATGCTGTCTTACCTTACTTCAAAATAAAGAAGAAGAAGTCATAAACATCATAAAGAAGAAATTCATATCTGCAGCTGGAATGGCTTGTGGACCTAGGAGGAGGCACCTTGTCCCAAAATTCCAGAAGGCATTTACTTGTTCCACTTATGGCCCGTCTGTTGAAGCAAAGTTCTTTGTTGCATAAGACTTTTGTTGGATTGTTAAAAAGTTACAAACAAGTTGAGTTTTTGAATTCCTACAGACTTCTTTTTTAAGTAAAGATAGAATAAAATTTGCAGGTAGAGGAGGAAACATACAGTGAAAAGATAGGGCCAAGATATGATTTCCATTTTTAAAAAATTGAGATTAAAAATCTCTGTCTTATCCATACTATGTTGCCAGCAGTCTGCATGCAAGATCAATGACCATCACATGTAATCCAAGTGTGTGTGTGTGTGTTGGTGCTGTTTTAGTTTGGACTATTTGCTTCCTCGCCTCCCTAAAAGTTTTATAATGAAGAGTTCTGTGAGAATATGAAAGCTCACTTTGCTTGTAACTTTTTCATGATCCAAATACAGTTATCCACCAACCTGGAACTCTATATCTGAAACTTTGTGATGGAACAGGCAGGGGCAGTGAAAAAGCAAGAAAGTTAAACACTTTACAGTGCTGTCCACACAATTTTTATACTCCAGACTACTTCTTGATGAGTTACTTTACATTAGCACCACATTCAAACACAATTCTGTTTATGTATACCCTGTGAGTTGGCTCTCAGTCTGTAAGGATTAAAAGATTCCAAATTGAGTTAGCAGATTCTTAGCTACTCTTAACCAAACTCTGCCATCCGTTGGCCTCAATGGGACCAGTCTACCCACATTTCCCAGATTTGCTGCATGATGAACTGGAGAAAGGACTCAACAGTGAAGCCTTATTTATTTATTTATTTATTTATTTATTTATTTATTTATTTATTTATTTATTTATTTATTTATTTATTTATTTATTTATTTATTCATTCATTCATTCATTCATTCATTCATTCATTTATTTATTTATTTATTTATTTATTTATTTATTTATTTCCCACCTTTCTCCTTAAAAAGGACCCGAAACAGCTTACATCATTGAAGGACAATATTTAAAGCTGAAAACAATGAGTATACAACGGTGGTTTACATAATTACAAGCTTATATTTAAAGGTCAGAAGAATTAGTAAAAAAAGAGGCAGCTTACATCATTAAAAGACAATTTTAAAGATAAAAACGATAAATATACAAATATTTTAAAGGAATTTAAAAATACCACTCTGGGAAATGGAAAACACAATTAGTACAAAAAAACCCAGTCAAATAGTAATGCATAACAATCCATCTAAAATTTACACTCAAGTAGCCAATCACTGACAGAAGGCTTGCCTAAAGAGAAAGGTCTTTGCCTGCTTGCAGAAGGACAGCAAAGATGGGGCCAGCCTGGCCTCCTGTGGGAGGGAGTTCCAGAGTCTGGAAACACCAACAAAGAAGGCCCTCTTATTTTATTTTATTTTATTTTATTTTATTTTATTTTATTTTATTTTGCAAGTGTTACATCTCACTTCCCTCAGCACATAGGATTTCAAGCATATACCATGTTTTGTTTTTGCTGGCTCAACAAGTAATGCTGAAACAACATGTAAACAATATAGCGTTGTTAAATGCCAAGGTGGTTATTGCATCATGTGTCATCAAGTCAATTCTGACTTCTGATAACCTTTTTTCAGGGTTTTCTAGGTGGAGACTACTCAGAAGTAGTTTACCATTCCCATTTTCTGGGGGTCACTCTGGAATTTAACAGCTTGCCCAAGGCTACATAGGCTGGCTCTTCTGGGATATGCAGTGGGGAATGGACTTCCCAGCATCTGGCTCTGCCGTCAGAGACGTAACTCACCGAGCTATCTAGTGAGCTTTTGAAAAAATCCTAGAGGTGTGCAAGTATATGTAAGTATACAACACAATATAGCTGTCTCTTATAGAAGAAAAAGCCTAGTGAATATACCATATTTTTCCATGTACACAACGATTCTTTTGTCTAAAATCTTTAGACTAAAGATTAAGGGTTGTCTTATATACAAAAACAAAGTGGAGGGGGAAGGGATCAAAGCAATCCTGCTGTGCTTTGATTGCTGCTTTCCCCCTCCTTTTCCTAAGCCCCGTGGGGCTTAGGAAACGGCGGGGAAAACAGCGATCAATTTTTTTAATTTGGGGTTAGAATAGTGGGGGTCGTCTTATACATTGGGGTGTCTTAGACATGGGAAAATACGCTGTCCACCAGGTGACAATTTAAATTCTAACATGAGCCCTCCTGAATTCAGCATAGGGTGGCATCCAAAGGCATTGGAGGATAGGCTTGGAAAATGTTGCCACTTTTAGGTTAAACACAACTTTCTGAGTCATCTGAATCCAGACTAACCATGATTAAAATTAAAAATGGCAAACATTTCCAGGTTTGTTCCCTGATGGCTTTGGATGCTACCCTGTACTGAATTCAGGAGGGCACATTGTCACCTGGTGGACAGTGTGGGTATGCTCACTAGGCATTCTCGCCTGTAAGAGTTAGGGCCTGTCCAGGCTGGCCATTTTGACTGTAGGGTGCATTGAGCTACAAAGAGTCCATTGAGGTGGTGGTGGGGAGAAATGATGTGCCATTTGGCATGCTTCTCCTATCCAAACAGGAAACGACCCCATGTAGCCCAATCAGCTGTCAATTAAGCACTTTCTCTGATCACAGACCACAGATTTATAGAATACCGTAATTGAGTTGGAAGGGGCCTATAAAACGATCAAGTCCAACCCCCTGCTCAATGCAGGAATCCAAATCAAAGCAAATCTGGCAGACAGTTGCCCAATTTTCTCTTGAATGCCTCTAGTGTTAGAGTGCTCAGCACCTCCTAAGGTAATTGGTTCCACTGTCATGCTGCCTTAACAGTTAATATGTTTTTCCTGATATTCAGCCAAAATCTGGCTTCTTGTAACTTGAGTCCATTATTACATGTCTTGCACTCTGGGATGACTGAGAACAGATCCTGCCTGTCCTCTTTACCTTTCAAGTATTAGAAAAGTGCTATCATATCTCCCCTCAGTCTTCTTTTCTAAACATGGCCAGTTCTTTCAATTTTTCCTCACAGAATCCCATGAGGCTTGGAAACCAGGCTTGGATCATCTGCCTAGAGTCAGGGAAAATTAAATTATTTTTAAAATGTTGTTCCTCTCTTTATCAATGTCGCTTTGTTTTCTCTTTTCCCCACTCCCTGCTTCCCTTCCCTCATTCTCCTTCCCCCACTTTCTCTGTCCTCCCTCAGAATTCACATCCATGATGGCTGGATGCTGATACAGTATCTCCAGGCTAAACAATGAATGTGCCCAAAAGGACGCATGCCCTGCTGCTGGTGCACGGCAGGTGAACAATAGCTCTTAAAGGGGAAGGATTCTAACTAGAAACACTTGCAGACAAGGTCCCCCCGCCCATCCATCAGCAATCTATAGAACATATCCATATGGCAATGTGGACAGGTCCTGACCTGCATCTTGAGTTGTCAAGGTACAGTGGGGTCTTGACTTAAGAACGGCTCGAGTTAAGAACATTTTGACTTAAGAACCGCTCTCATAGGAAAATATTGACTTGACTTACATACTTAGATTTGAGTTCAGAACTGAAAAAAACCCACGTGGGAGGCAGGGAAAGTGCAAAATTTGAACTTTCAGTTAACTGTTGGGCAGTGAAAAGGGTGCCTGTCTGCTTCCTCACTCCTCCCAGCGTTCAGAGAGTGGATTGGGAGACAGTCTTCGGACTGCCTGGTATGGTACTGCCTGGACTGTATTTTCCCTGCCTTCCCTGAACCTTTCTTGACCTAAGAAAAAAAAAGAAACAAAATATCCCCCTCTAGTGGTCGAAGGCGGAATAGCAGCTTCCCATTAGTTTCTATGGACGGAAAAGAGCAGATACGGATCAAATGGTTCTCAATGCATTCCTATGGGAAATGCAGATTTGACCTGCGAACTTTTTGACTTGAGAACCGCCTTCCAATACGGATTAAGTTCTCAAGTCAAGACCCCACTGTATAACTCATATTGGATGTTGTATGAATTACCTCTGGGAATTTTTAATAATGGTTACAGGAAACAAACAAACCTCAAGCCACTATTACGAACCCAAGAAATAATGAGATATCTATTAGATTTTTTTTAAAAAAGTAGAAGAATTGTCTTTGTTCCAGTCCTCTTCCTAATCTGGTAGAATAAGGCTTCAAGTGGTTAAAAAAATCTTCAGAGAGTGCTGTTGACAGCTGGGGCTTTAACTAAGCCTGGCCAATGTCCTTCTTAGCATCAAGTCTGGAGAAGGGATCTGGGGATCCTGAAGTTTGGAGGGGACTTAGCTAATTTCTTAAAAGGGTTCAGGGACGGGGAAATATATACTTGTCATCTGCTCCCTCCGTCCCCAATTCCCACTGAAGCAAATTAGACTACATCACCTCTGAGATATCTCTACCTTCAAAAATGGCTAGGCCATCATTCTAACACTCTTCAGTCCAAGGAGATGACTCAGCTGCTAGGAATGTACAAAACTAAAACTAGATGTGATTTAAGGGAAGCAAAGGTCACTTGGGATCCTCCAAAGGCATTAAAGATCACGAGAGGTCACTTGCAGTCCTTTGGAAGGCCAGAAAACTGACATATCTTAAGCTTAGATAACTGTACATTTCAATTGTTTGTCAGTTTTATGGTTGGTTAAATCCTCCTTTTTTGAGTTTTTAGCCTTTCTTTCTTTCTTTCTTTCTTTCTTTCTTTCTTTCTTTCTTTCTTTCTTTCTTTCTTTCTTTCTTTCTTTCTTTCTTTCTTTCTTTCTGAAACTATGGATGCTTTCGGATAAGGCTTTTATTCTCTCATTATTCTACTTCAACAAAGAATTTTAGGGTGAATAAATATGTGTCCAGGTCTGGTGTTTTATTTGTAACTCCTACGTGCTTTCTTCTACCTCCTTTGTTACCAATTGAAATCTGTTTTTTTGGGGGGGGGGGAATACAATGGCTATGCAACGTGTGACTTCTCTGGAACTTGTGGGATTAAAAATCATGTGTGAATGACTGAGAAGGGGGGAATCCCAAAAATTGTACTTTAGAAAGCTGCGCCTGGTGAAATTCTGCCTGTAGTCTAATGTGTCCCATGAAAGTCAAGGGGAATTAGGGCTGGGAAAGCATGATTAAAATGTAATGGTCAGGAAAACCTTCTTAAGAACTTAGGTAACTTGGGAGCCTTCATTAAGATCACGAAAATGGCAACAGAGTACAATGAATTTCTGTGCAACCTATGGGTGCATCTGCTTCCCAAATCATGCCTGTTTTGTTCCGTCATCATTAAGGAACCAGGTCCAGAAAACTGGAGACATTTGTCTGTTGGCATTGAGGGCTAAATTCATGGTAGGCATAGGGCAACAGATATAGGGTCTATCACTGAAAGTCCCCATGTATCCATAGCATTTCAGATCTTTGCACATCAAGCATGAAGTTCTGAAGAAGACTACGCAAGCAAAAACAAAAGCAGGAACAACTATACAGTATTGGCACAAAACAACTTCCAATGTTTATAGGTCAGATCAAGAGAGACAAAAAATACTCAGAGACATACACAAATATGTACAGCTTCTTCATCAGGCAATGTGTTAAAATTAATGGTGGGGGAGAGAATAGATGAGGAGGGGGAGATAGTGTTAAAGTTGTGAGTGGATGGCGTTTTATCCTATGGCTTGGACTGCTTTGGGGACAGGCTGGTTCACTTGCCACCAGCCCTACCCTTCTCCACGCCTGCCCACTCCCTTTTCAGACTTCCCTTTTTTTTTAGTGCAGGTAGAGTGGGTCCTTCCATTTTGGTCCAGTTCCTTCTCTGCCCTGCTGCCCGTGGGCTTGGAGGCAGTGTCATTGCATTTGCTTCAGGGCAAGGGGATGAAAGGCTTGGATGTCACTTGGCATAGAGCTAAGGCTGGGCTGCAGAGAGGGATGGACTGACTAAGTAGGGCTGTTCAGGTTTCTTGTCCTGAAGCCACCGGAGCCTTGCATGTGGACGCAAGGATTGCCCCAAATAACATGCCATTATTTGAAGTGCCCCTGTTTAGCTCATCCAGCTCAGACTATCTTGGCCACTTAGTTGCATCCTAAGTCTTTGCTGTCTGCTTGGTGGTTCAAGACGCAGCAGAAAAAGAAATGAGTCTCATGGTCAGATATGCAGACTGGAAATGCTCAATATACATTCCAGTCCCCAAGAAAGGAGATGCCAAGGGGTTCAATAACTATAGGACCATTGCTTTAATTTCCTATGCAAGCAAAGTGAAGCTCTAGGTGTTCAAACAAAGACTTTTACCTTACAGAGAGAGTTTATACCACCAAGGACTGTCCATTATCACAAAAATTACTGTAGGTAAAGCTACATATTTTGCTACACTGACTTTCTTTTTTAAATATACTATTTATAATCAATACCAACACAGATCATGTCAAGATTACCCATTGGCTTTTTATTTCTCACAAACCAAGGAGTCCATGTGTCCAGAAAGTATGTGTGTAGCTTTGAGTTCTCTATAGCAGTCGTCCACAACTTTTCCCCAACTGTGGACTGTTTTGGGGAGGGTGTTGCACTCAGGGGGCGTGTTGTGCTCACAGGGGGGCATGTCACACTTGCAGGGAGCATGTTGCGCTTGCCAGGGAGGCGCTCACGGGGGGGGGCAGGAGATCTGTGTCTGCGGCCTGGTCCTGCCTAGGCCACAGACTACTGCTGGGTCACGGAGCAGGGGTTGGGGACCCCTGCTCTATAGAGAATTCAATGGTCTAAGACTGAGGACCTAGATTTTCTAACTTTCTAGTTCTCAGGGAGTCTATGAGTTATTCCCAAGTAAAACCTAATAGCTCCTTATCACCAAATGAGACCCATTTCTTTGTCCCATGAAATGAGACCCATTTCATACCTGAAATAGGCACCTGGCATGGCTCAGGTATGAGTTCTATGGCTTGTGGCATTACTGCCATCTAGCCCGATGTGACAGTTACATTTAGTTGTTATAAGCCTCCTCCGAAACTGCCATTCTGGACTTTTTTCAGAAAATTGAACCTTGGTGCAGAACAGGTTTCTATCAATGTTTTATGGTTTGTGATATCTTTCCCAGCTAGTCATATGTGGCTGGACAGTTTGATTACAATGGTACCTCGACTTGAGAACATCCCTACATAAGAACGATTCGAGTTAAGAACGTCTCCATTCACAAAAAGTTGCTTCGACTTGAGAACGGAGCCTTGACTTAAGAACCAAAAAAGAGAAACCTTTTCTGCCCTTTTTTTGACCTAAGTTCACCTTAGGTCAATAGAAGAAGAAAAATTCACCCCCTAGTGGTAGATACGGATTAACCGGCTTTGCATTAGTTGCTATGGGAACTAATGCTTCGACTTAAGAACAGCACCTCGATTTAAGAACAAAAAACAGCAGATATGGATTAAATGGTTTTCAATGCATTCCTATGGGAAATGGTGCTTTGACTTAAGAATGTTCAGACTTAAGAACGCTGTGAGGGTTCGCTTTTGGGGACCTCCTTTTCTTCAAATAAACGAAGAGACGTTTTAAACTCAAACAAATTGTCTGTCTTTATTAACTGAGGAACAGGAACTTTATCATCAATGGTTTGAGGTAATAAGTGCTCTTGCGGCGGTAGCACTGCCTGCAAGGGAGTCCATATATTTGTTCCAAACGGGTTTAACTCTAACATCCCAAGGTCCTGATAACACCTTCTCAGTCACTTGGGTTTCAACATCCTCTCCCTTTGGTACTAATAATGGGAGGGGTTCCTCATCCCCCGACCATCCCTCACTCTGGTAGGTACTCCAAGGTCCGGGTAAAATCCCATCTTCTGGAGTTCCTCCAAATGTTATGCTTTCTTTGCTTCGGTTTCCCTCGCGATTGCCTCCTTCTCCTCCCTCAGATGCGCCTCCACTCTCTGGTCTCCGATTCCCCCCCAGTAAGAAGGTCACTGCGGTAAACCCTTTCTCTGCCGACTCTCTGCTTCTTCTTGGGATACTCTCACCTGCTCCCACTTCCCTATCCAGGGATCTTCTAACCAGATAGTCTCCCAGCCCCCTGGTATATTATCCCGGGTCCTGCCTTTTTCACCCACTCCCGCCTCCACCTCCAACCGTTGATCTTCCCCTTTTCTCGCCAAACCTGGGTCAGCTGGGGTGACAATGTTTAATCCCTTTATTCCCTTTTCCAGATCTTGGGGATCCACTCCCTGGTGCTTCAACCTTTCCTTCCTTTGACTGTCCTCCAAGTCTCTTGTGTCCAGACTCTGATGTTCCATTTTTGGAGGGGAGGGTGGAGGAGTGGTCTAAATTCCCCTAGAGGTCTTAGGGAGCAATGGCACTCCCAGTAAAGCCTCTTGCCCTTGCTCCCGGGCTTCACAAACGCAGTCCCAATACGGATTAAGTTCTTAAGTTGAGGTACCACTGTATTTTGCCCTTCTCAGAGCCTACCATTTACAGTATGCGTTTTTGGCCAGAATGTAGTTTCTGAGGATGTCTTGTGGTTTGGTACACTGTTCCACTATAGTCAAGAATCTGGTTGGTGTGACCTACTTGGAAAATGCCATACTAAGTCATTTTTAGGAATGAGGAAATTTGACCCTGAGTGAGCACTGATGTGGTTCTCATGCATGTTCTGCAGATTCCTGATTGGTAATGTGTTACTGGTGAATATGGCTGCTCTGAGATGCTTGAATGTTGCTGTTCCCATCCACTTTCCAGAATACAGTTTTTTTAAAAAAAATCATGAACAGAATAGGATGTGGCTCTTGTTGAAGTTTTATGGCTTCTGATATCACTGTCCTTAAGTTCTGTATGCCTGGTGAATGTGTTGAGTTTGACCTAAGAAGTGCCCTTCTAGGCCATTTCATGGAACAAGGAGTTTTGATCTGAAAAGAAACCTTAATGTAGTTTCCATGAATGTTCTGATTGTTATTGCATTTTGTTTTGTCAAATATTTCTGTTACAAGTACTTTTGTCCTGGAATCCCACACAGAAACCCAAAAATGCACTGGCCA
Organism: Pogona vitticeps; assembly: GCF_051106095.1. NCBI lineage: Eukaryota > Metazoa > Chordata > Lepidosauria > Squamata > Agamidae > Pogona > Pogona vitticeps. The sequence goes on along the minus strand of NC_135783.1, from coordinate 215,446,286 downwards.
AAATTATTAGTTACCTGTCTAAATTGTAAGAAATAATTGCTTTTCAAGCATGTGATGTTCCATTAATTTGTACTTAGACACCCCTGTCAAAAGTAAAAGGTGTGGGCAATATAGTAATCACACTTGCAACCAATTAAGAAGGAGAAAAGTTGACTCCGCCTTTGTGTTGTGTGTGACACTGAGCATGGAGAAAAGAATGAAGTGTAAAGAGTTCTCTGTGGATTTGAGAAAACAAATTGAGGAAAAACATCAACAATCTCAAGGCTACAAGTCATCTCCAGAGATCTTAATGTTCCTATGTCCACTGTGTGCAATATCATCAAGAGTTTTACAGCCCATGGCACTTTAGCTAACCTCCCTGGACGTGGACGGAAGAGCAGAATTACTGAAAAATTACAATTTGTTTCAATGATGGATACAGAAACCAGATTAACTTCGAAACAAATTCAAGCTGATCTGCCAACACAGGGTACAACAGTGTCAGCTCACACTATCCGTCACCATCTGAATGAAAAGGGACACTATGGTAGGAGACCCAGGAGGACACCACTGCTGACACAAAGGCATAAAAAAGCAAGACTGGAGTGTGCTAAAACGTATGTGACAAAACCACAATCCTTCTGAGAGAACTTATTATGGACAGATGAGACAAAAGGAGAGCTTTTTGGTAAAGAATATCATGGCACTGTTTACAGAAAAATAAATGAGGCATTCAAAGAAATGAACACAGTCCCTATAGTCAAACATGGTGGAGGTTGAAAGATGTTTTGGGGTTGCTTTGCTGCTTCTGGCACTGGATGCCTTGATTGCATGAACAGTATCATGAAATCTGATGATTACCAAAGGATTTTAGGGCGCAACGTAGTAACCGGTGTCAGAAAGCTGCGTCTCCACCAGAGATCATGGGTCTTCCAGCAGGGCAATGACCCAAAACACACTTCAAAAAGCACTCATAAATAAAACGCTGCAGAGTTCTGAAATGGCCAGCAATGAGTCCAGATCTAAATCCCATAGAACACCTGTGGAGAGATCTCAAAACAGCAGTTGGCAGAAGGCATCTTTCAAATCTGAAGGCCCTGGAGCAGTTTGCAAAAGAATGGTCCAAAATTCCAGTAGAGAGATGTAAAAAACTCATTCATGGTTACAGGAAGCTATTGATTTCAGTTATTTTTTTCCAAAGGGGGTGCTACCAAATATTAAGTTAAGGATGCCAATAATTTTGGCCAGTGCATTTTTGGGTTTCTGTGTGGGATTGTATCAGACTTGACTTTTCTTCTGTTCTTTCATGTTGTTCCAACACAAACCAAAGAAATGAACATGTGAGTATCAAAACATTTGCAACTGCAACAATTTTCTGAGAGAAGAGTTGCATTTTCTGACAGAATTGCAAGGGTGCTAATATTTTTGGCCATGACTGTAAAATCAGTTACTAAAAAGCTTAAGAAAGGACTGTTACCAATATGTTTGTTACTAATACTGCTGTATTATACTATGCACACACAAACACACACATATACATACATATTATATGCTAATTTAAGATTACACTTCAGGTATCCGGTGAAGTCGATATTTGTCTGCAGTCAACATAATAACAATTTTGGTTTTTAAAAAAAGTTACTGTCCCCCATCCTCTTCTGTTCTGGATGGTTTTCAGAATATATGGGTGTACAACAAAAATTAAAACTAAATACTGTAGTTGGAGCACCTTGAAGAGTTGGATCACAAATGTTTCCGAGGCAGTGGCCCATAACCCACGAAAGCTCACATTGAAATTAACCAGGCGAAAACAAAAGAGAAAACAAAGACAAAAGCATAATTTTAATGTGAGCTTTCATGGACCTTCTTAGCCCCCTTCGTCAGACATATAAAGTGGAAAGCTGGGATTAACATGGTAAAACATTCATGCTGAACTCTTGGGAAAGTCAGGGGTGTCTGCCTGCATTTCACAAGTGCCACAGTGTATGACCTCTGTTTGGTATTCAGTTTTATAAACATCCCAGCAAGAGACAGAAAACCGGGCAAAAACAGAGAGGGAGAAAACTAGACCAACGTAGGCATTAAAATGATTAAAAGAAAAAGCAGGAACAATGTGAAAGTAACGTTAGTTTTTCAAGTGCAGCAACTCTTGTTTTTAATCTGTATTATACAGAACTGGCGTTGGTTTGAACGGGCGCCGGCAGGAGAGAAGTGCTTCCCCGCCTTCAAATCCAAACTAGAAGAGAGAAAAACTGGCCAAGCTGGGGAGCCTGCATTTAAATCCTCGGTCCTCTTTTGCACAATTCATGGATGCGCACATCCACGCACACTCCCGTCTCCCTAACAAGCAAAAGTCCCATTTTCCTCGCAGAGCGAGAAGGCGAGTTGCTCGGTGGTTCGGTACTCGACCAGGCCGAGCGGCTGAAAGGAGGGATAGACGCGCGCGCGGCGGTTGGCGCCGCACTCGATGTCTCGGCGCTCGGACATAGCCCTTCCCCAGAACCCCGCCTACTCCGGCCGGCCTCGCTCGCTGATTGGGGGAGAGCTCTCCTCCTCTCGGAGAGTCCCGCGCTTCGCCATCTTAGCCCGGGAGAAAAGGAACGCGAGCGCGGGAACCGTTGCCTGGCGTGAGGTGGCGGCGGTTGGGTTTTCGTGCCCCCTTCGTGCGGCCTCCCATCATGAGCGGCGCCGACTCTACGACGGGGCCTTGTGCCGGCTCGAGCTTCCTGCCCCTGCTGGAGACCCTGGAGGACCCCGTTGCTGCCCCGGAGGTGCTGACAGACGCGCTGCTGACCCTCACGAAGTGAGTCTCGCCCGAATCCCAGCGAGGAAGGTGGCAGACAGTCACCCCCTCCCGCTCCCCGAGGATGGGGGGGGGCGGCCCGCAAAAGGGACTGCGACGTGGACCTGGCCCGGGTGCCGAGCCCCCCTGCTTGTGCCCCCCCACCATCCCCGAACATGTCAAAGTTTGCGAAAGGAGGTGCCTCTGGACATAGATGGAGTGCCTTTGGGGAAGACCTCGGGCTGATCAGAGGTTACCAGTGGGGGGTGGGCTCCTCTCTCTCTCTCTCTCTCTCTCTCTCTCTCTCTCTCTCTCTTTTGGCACTTACTGGGGGGGGTGTCTTAAAATTCGTCTTCTTAAGGTTCCTCCGCCTGTGTGTAGATAGCCATATCGTTGTTTTAAAAGTCCCACGATCCAAACTATCGTGAAATGTTTGCACAGGTTTACATGGGCTTGGGGGGGCACATAGGTGGTTGTGTTCTGATATGGTTCATTAACACTGAATCACAGGGGACCAAGGGATGCTTTTTCCAGCTTTGGGAAGGGTTTCCTCGTCCTGTGTATTTCCATCTGCCATACAAATAAATGCACGCACAGGTGTCCTTCAAGGCCAGGTTTTGTGCTTTGAAAAAAAAAACTTTAAAGAGCAAAATGCAACCAAGTGTATCAGTTCTCAGGGAAGTTCAAACTTTGTTGATATTTTGGCAGTAGCAGCAGCAGCGAAAAAGCCATTCTTCTCTGCCACCGATGCATCTACACAGAGTTGTTCAGCTGAGCCCTTTCGAATGGTCAAGGACCTGTTACATCATGGGGGCCCTGGAAGAGAATGCACACCACATTGTAGCTTGCCGTGAAGAATTTGAGCACCCGTTTGCAGGCAAAACCACTCAAATCTGCTCAGATCTGGGTGTTTTCGGTGATACAGGCCCTATGAGTGTAACTGGGGCCCTGTTTTTCCTGTGTCAGTGGATAGGTTTCAGCTTTTGCAGCTTGATGATGTGGACAGGGCCCTTGGAGAGGTGAAGGCTACAACATGTCTGCTGGACCCTTGCTCGTCCTTGGGTTATGAAAGCTGCCAGAAAGGCATTGGTGGAGTGGGTGAAAGGAGTGGTGAATGCCTTCTTGCAAACAGGGTAGGATCCCAGCATGCTCAAAGGAGGCAGTAGCAAGACCATTGTTGAAAAAACTGTCCTCTGATATTCCATTCTTGGATAAAGTGCTGGAGTGGGTCATGACTTCTCACCTCAAGAGGCTCTTGAATGAGACAGGTTATCTAGATCCATTTCAGGTTATCTAGATGGAGACTGCTTTGGTTGCCTTGGTGGATGGCCTATGCTGAGAACTGGACAGCGCTAGTGTGGCCATGTTGGTTCTGATGGGTTTTTTAGTGCCCTTCAGTACCATCAACCATTGTATCCTTCTAGGCCATCTCTCTGCAGTGATTCTTGGAGGCACTGCCTGTTGCCCTGTCCCTCAGGGTTCTGTTTTGTCCCCTGTGCTATTTAACATCTACATGAAACCACTGGGAGCAGTCCAGAGTTTTGGGTTTGGTATCACCAGCATGCAGATGACACTGAACTATTTCTCCCTTGCCATCTAAATCCAAGGAAGCTATTCTGGCTTTAGATTTTGTGCTGGATGGAGTTAACCTCCCCCTGAAAACACAGGTGTGCAGCTTGGGATGTTCCTGGATTCATCTCTTAACCTGGATCCCTAGGTTTTGGTAGTGGCCAGGAGTGCACTGGAACAGTTAAAACTAGTGTGCTAGTTGTTCCCTCTTCTTGAGAGGTTTGGTTTGGCCGTGGTGATACCTGCCTTAGTTACATCCTGACTTGATTCCTGTAATATATTCTGTGTAGAGCTGCCTTTGGAAAGTGTTCAGAAACACCAGCAGGTCCAAAACACTGCAGCCAGATTGTTAATTGGGGCTGGTCAAGGGATCACATAACCCCCGTTACAGCAGCTCCACTGGCTGCTGATCTGTTTCTAGGCATAGTGCTGATTTTAACTTATAAAGTCCTAAACAGCTTTTTAGGAACCTTGGACCAAGGGTTCCAAGATTGAGAGGTAGGCTTCCCAACTTCTAATTTAAAAGGAACCTTGGACCCTTGGTTCCTTTTAAATTAGAAGTTGGGAAGCCTACCTCTCAATCTGCTCTTCTCAATCTGTTCTGGCATTTATTTATTTTTTTCTATTAAAGACACCCCCGCCAAGACTTCCCCAGGGCAAAAGAGAATCCTAGAGAGCTTCAGAACTTGGAAAAAGAGGATAAGAGTTTTTCAATTCATTTAAAATAAATATTACCAGTACACTACTGGATAAAGTTGTCCAGTTCCATGGTGTAACTTTATGCCAACAGGATTTTGGCAATGGCAGTACCACAGTGAGTTCCAGTGAATGCATTGTTTAAGATTATGCTTTTATCTAGGTTTACAAGTTTTGCCTTCTTTCAGCTCAGTTCCAAAACACAGTCGGCTTCTTTTTACTCTGTTCAGATCAGTGTTTTAGACTAGCCACTTTTCCTTTACCTTTATAATACTTGTCGCACACCCCCAGCTCCCCTACTCAGGTTCACCTTTGGGCATGACTTCTTCTTTTCTTCCTTTTTATGCTGCCACCAAAGGATATTCTCACTGTATCAAATATGAATAATGGATCAATGCTGTCAAATATAACAATGTTTATTTATAGGTAAATTACATAGGGAAAATCATGGATGATCTTGTATTATTCATTCATTAAATGTGCTTTGGACTTTAGATATGTTTACTTATATAGATTCACTTTAAACACAGTGTTACAATATTCAAACAGTTTATTTTATTTCTTACTACTTTTAACTCCTTCAGTTCTCACATACACCAACTTCCCAAATCCTTGTCCTAATCCTAACCTAACTGTCTCTTTTAATGCTTTCAATCCCTCTGTCTGTTTCTTCTTCTGTCTAACTCTCCAACTGCCCAAACTGTCCCAAACTGTCTTTTTTTTTCTTCTTTTGTTCCATTGGTTCCGCCCCTCCTGTCCTATCATAGGCTCCCACACCAGAACTCTAACCTGATGGACAGGAGTGATGCGTGAGCTGTCCCTCACAGTACTTCTCTAAGGTGTTTCACTAGCTAAAAGGATGTTGCTTAGCATAACCAATCACACCAGAGTAAGCCCACTGAATCAGTGGAGATGTTGTGTGTCTACTCTGTAAGTAGCATTGATTCAGTGAATCCCAGTGAGTTTACTATAGTATGATTTACTATGCTAAGCAATAGAATTCTGGCCACTGTGTGGTAGAATCCTTGATTTTAGGAAAGACATTAAAGCACTGCAAACTGGTTGCTATTATGGAGCACATCCTGGCATACAGAATACCTGAGTTTTCACAATCCAGACAAACACAAAATACAGTGGTGCCCCGCATAGCGACATTAATCCGTTCCAGGATTAACATCGCTATCCGGATTCTTCACTATGCGGGGGGGGGGGAACCCATAGGAACGTATTAAACTCAGTTTAATGCATTCCTATTGGGGGGAAACTCGCCGGTAAGCGAAGAATCCCCCATCCAGCCGCCATTTTCACCGCCTAGGTAAGCGAGGGCAGGGCGTGAAAATGCTGCGGGTGGCCATTTCCCCCCAGCTGGGCGGCGCTGGCTTCGGAGCGGCCACCGGGGAAGCCTCCACCGCGGTCGCTCTGAAGCGCCCGCCGGTCAGCTGGGGGGAAATGGGGCCTATGGGGAAACATCGCAAAGTGATATTTCCCCATAGGAAACATCGCAATGCAATCGCTTTTGCGATCGCACAATCCGCATCGCTATGCGGATTCGTCGTTAAACGGGGTGCTCATTATACGAGGCACCACTGTAAAAGGAAAACAAATGACATAGTGGTACCTTAAAGACTGTTTTATTCCAGCACAAGCTTTCATGGATCAATTTACTTTGTCCAGCAGTCTTCGCATTTAGTTTGTAGTATTACTGAAGTGCTATTCAGGTATTTCTTTTCTTCTCTGCTCATAGAAGAAGTCAGAGGTGGATGGTCCAACTGTGTCACCTCTTTGTGTGACATCGTCATGTTGATTGGAATGGGCTACAGAGAAGTTAGAAGTGTGTTGAGCTGAATAAGGTCACAGAACTGCATGGTACCAGGAATCTGATAAAGAAGGATTCCCTGTTGCATGGAGCTTTGGTACTTTCGTTCCTTTGGATCGCATCAGAATTCTTTGGTAGACTTTCTCTGTCAAGATGGGGAGAAGGACAAGGGTGGAAGATGAATTGCGGAGTCCTCTCACAGGCTTCAAAACAGTTTCTGAATAGGACTTAAAACAAAAGAATGGTCATGCTTTATTTCCTTGGCATTGTCTTCCTGTCTTAAACAACTTCCAGGCATTGTGTTTGTTAGCCAGTGGTTTAGGTATCTGGCTGCAGAGCCCAAGGTTGGGAGTTGTAATTCCCTACTCTGCCAGTGGGAGAAAAGGCAGCCTGCATGATCTTGGGCAAGTAGTCCCAGGGCATCCCCACAAGAAGGGAATGGTAACCCATGGATAAAAGTGGATAAAAATACCAATACCTGAAAAGGGTCACTGTAAGTCAGAATTGACTTGACAGCACATGGTTATTATCATGCTTTATTCTGCAATACTGTGTTTTAATTAAGGTGGTTTAATCAGGGCACTTGTTTTTAGCTAAATATTTTTAATGTATTTCCTGAACTGTGCTTGATCATGTATGCTAGAATGTCTAATGAAAACCTTTTGATTTTTTTTTAACTTTTAAGTCGTCTGACAGGTGAGGAAGGAAAAGAATTTGCTGCTGAAGTTGGAAAATACTTCCCTCAGCTCTGTAAGATATTTAAGGTTGGTGTTCTGTAACCATCTTCTGTGACTGTTTTCGATAGGCATTTTAGTGCCATCAGCCTGTGCAACAGTTACGGTACTGGAAGAGCTTGTCCTCTTTCAGTCCCATAGTTCCACAGTCTTTACCTCCAGAGTCATACCTATCAGATTCTTCACAACACTCATTTCACTTGCTTAGCACATTTTTGAAATGACATATGACTCTGGACTTCATCTGAAGAAGGCTGGAGCTGCGTCTTTGTGACACTTCTCTGCACAGTTCCAGCCGTGTTCGAATCTGCTACTGAAAATTCTTTTGTGAAAAGCAGCATGTGAAAGATGCTGTAGACCTGATGCTAAAAGAAGGAAAGTAAGATTCAGTGGCCAAAATTCTGTTGCTTACTGTAGTCAGTTAGACTAGAGTAGACCTTTTGAAACTGAGAATTTAGTGACTCAACTCCTCCTTAAGTGCCATTGATTCAAGTGAACCTACTTCAGTTGCAATTTATTCTGCTAAAGCAAGCTACTATTTATTTATTTATTTATTTATTTACTTATTCATTCATTCACACTCTACAAGAGTAGACTCATTTGAATCAGTGGAACTTACGGAGGAGTCATCTCACTTAAGTCCCCTGATCTAGTGCGATATAGTACACTAAGCAACCAGATTTTGATTGATGTAGAAAATCTGTGCATTGACATTTGCACGTGTATAAAGGAATTTTCATGTAATGTCTAAATTTCTTTGTGTTAAAAGAATAGATTTCTTCAGTTTTTCTTTATTTTTTTCCATTAGGAAAAAATGTTAAGATTTGAGTCTTAATATATTTAATCTGTCATGGTGATTCAGAGAAATAACTTGGAAACAGACTGGTTTTTTGATAAGAATATGTTTATACTCAAAAGTTTTTTGAGTATAGTATGTGATAAGTTTTTTTAAGAATATAAATAATAGGTGCCTGTTTTTAGCTGATGATGACGTTTTAAGTCTTGAACACATAAAGTAATTCATTAGTAAGGTCACACAGCTTTAGCCTTTCTCCTTTTCTTTTACAGACACATATTCCTACTGAAAACACAGAATTGTGCAGTGCAGCCTTGCAAGCTTTGGGATTCTGTGTGTTTAACTCCAAGATTGCTTCGTTACTTTGTGGTAAACATATTTTTCTTTCTTTCAAGAATTGCTAACCAGTATCTAATCCAGTCTGAATTTCATAGGCAATGATGTTGTTGTTGTTTTAACTTGTGTAGCGCTCCATAGTGCTAAAGCACTCTCAGGGTGGTTTGCAACGTAATTATGCAGGCTATGCATTGCCATCCCCCCCCCCCCAACAAGCTGGGTACTCAATTTACCAAATTTAGAAGGATGGAAGGCTAGGTCAGCCTTCAGCTGGCTACCTGAGCCTGTTGGGTTCAAACTCGGGTGGTGAGCAGAGGCTTTGATTGCCGTTTAACAGCTGTGCCATGGGGCCCTCCTCTTACTTCATCTCATTTACATGTCTGTTACATACAGTGTTGTTTTACATAAATGTGTCTTTAACATACACTGTCATATTGCAACTCATATTGGACCATTGTTTGTCACCGTTTGTGTGATGGTTCTGAATTACTAAAGCACTCCATGAATGCTGCTCTATGCCAGTTTTATGACACTTAAACTCGGGAAAGAGCAACCTCTTGATGCTTGCCCTGGGTCTGCAATGATGATGTTGTTTCAGCGTGGAGAACTAAAGGTTATGTGGAGAAAAGCTAACAGGTGTTACAGGTTCTTGGCCATTTGAAAATGGGCACAGAAGATACTGAAGTAGTTTAGATCTCAGTTCTAGGGAAACTGCTGCTGTTCTGTATGTTCTTAAGCACAAAAGCACCCCACCATGCTCATGGTGAAATTAGTTGGTGGAAATAAAGAAAAACATTTTTATTTTTATTTTTTTAAACAGAAACTGAAATACAGGGATTACTTTCAATCGTGAACAGTGTTGCTATAAAGTCAGTGGATAAAAATACCCTCACTAGAGCACTTTGGGTGATCTCTAAGCAGTCCTTTCCTCCGGAAGTTGTTGGGAAGCTGGTAAGTGCCTTAGATTGATCTTTTATTAACTGAACATTTGTTAAAATGTGTAGAGTGATTATTTATGTCTTTCTCTGCTTTGCAGGTGCCCAGTATTATTTCTGTGCTAGAAACAGTGCTTAATAAAGGAGACTTGCATTCCATGGTGGTTGAATACGAAGCACTAAATGTTATCATCCGGTACGTGCTATATATTACATTGATGAACGAATCAGTCAGAATTAGAGAAGGAGAGAAAATCGGTGTCATCTTGATTTGTTTACTCTCTAAATCAGCATAGGGAATTTAAAGCCCTCTAAATGTTAGTGCTTGAGAACTTGAGTTCTCTCTCATCATTGACTCTGCTTCCTGTCTAATGCTGTGAGGAGGTGGTAAGGTAACAATGTCTGGAGGGTGAAAGGGTGCCCATCCCTGCAGTCTAAACTCATTGTTAGTGTATCCATAGTGAAGCCCCAACCATATTTGTGCTATTGCCCATGATAGTGTTGCAGTTTTGATACAGTGCACCTCTACAAACACTTTGTAGTAGGTTGTGCCTCTTGGAAACTGCTTGCATTGCTTTCTACTTAAGATGAGGACCATCAGTGAAGTACTTAATTCTGCTGTATCATCATATCAGCCTTATAAATGGTTGCTGAGAAGTCGTACACAACAAATCCTGTGGTGCTCCTAAGCACTTGTGAATCCTGATGGTGTCATTTATTGTATTTATTTATTTAAAATATTTTTACCCTGCCTTTCTCCTTAAAAAGGACCCAAGTCAGCTTACATCCTTCAGTTTTACAATATTTAAAGCTGCAAACAATGAGTTTACAGTGGTGGTTTACATCATTAAAAACCATTTTGAAAGCAAAGAGCAATGAGTATAAAGAGGCAGCTTACATCATTAAAAGACGACATTAAAGCTAAAACAGTAAGGAGGCAAATACCAAAAAGGAACACACAAATATTTGAAGCTTATATACTCTAGTCTACAGGAAAACACACTGAATTGTAAAGTAAAATAGTGAACATATCCTATAGTGAAATTGACATTATTCCTAATTTACAATTTTACAACAGCTTGAAATTGCACAGGTAAAATAACATCAAGAAAGACCTCTGTGGCAGATCTGTTAGCATTCCATTGTGACTGGAAAGGAATTACAATTGTTGTACACTGAAGTACAGTAGAAAAGCAATATTTGTTTCTGTTTATTATGATTTTTCCCCATTAAATATTGGATTATATTGGCAGAGTTATTTCAGTGTATGTCAGATGTAGTGATGCAATACAATATATGATGATAATTCGAGCACATCTCTGTGCATGTATAGAGTGGATGATAGTACAAAGTAATGCAGAAAGTGCAAAGTGTAGTAGAATATGCAGCTTTGTTATCATCTCAGTATAAAATTTAATTTGATAGTGTACAGGATCCCTAAATTTAAGTCTTGACTGTACTTTTAACCATAATGCCTTGCTTTCCCTCTCTATTTCTGCTTTGAAGAGCCTCATGGTGCAGTGGTTAAACCGCTGTACTGCAGCAAAAACTGTGCTCATGACCTGGGGTTCAATCCCAGGTAGCCGGCTCAAGGTTGACTCAGCCTTCTATCCTTCTGGGGTCGGTAAAATGAGTACCCAGCTTGCTGGGGAGGGAATGCGTAGCCTGCATAATTAACTTGTAAACCGCCCAGAGAGTGCTTGAAGCACTATGGGGCAGTATATAAGCAGCATGCTTTGCTTTGTGTTGAAGGGATCTACAAATGCCACTCTGAGAGATTGTAAACACAAGTAGTGCTGAAGACCAAGTCAGAGCAGTAATGCATGTCAGTCATAAGCGTTTAATCTTGTAAGTTGCCTATTTTGCCCCTCTCCTCAGATTCTGAGGCTCCCTGGGGATTCCTGTTGACCTTTAGGAAGCCTTTGGGAGCTTCCAGATGGTGGGGAGAAGTGATTAAGATTGAAAAATTGCTGGCAGTGGTCCCGATTCTGCTGGCAGTAATTTTCAGGCATTAAATGTCCCCTGTCTCAAGGCTCCCAAAGGCTTCCTGAGGTTGAAAGGGATCACTAGAAAACTTCAGGATCTGAGGGAGGTCTAAAGATTAAGGTCTATGGCTGATAATGTCATCCGAATTTATGTCTGCATGGTTGTGCAACAGTTTTGATTACTAAATGCTATAAGCGTGTACCATGTTTCCCCGAAAATAAGACAGGGTTTGGAGCAAAAATTATACTAATTTTTGCTCCAAAAATGCATTAGTGCTTATTTTCAGGGGATGTTTTATTTTTTTCCATGTACAACTATCTACATTTATTCAGATACAGTCATGTCATCTGCTGGTTGCTGCACAATGGTGGAGGGCAGGGTTTCACTTAACTGGGGCTTATTTTGGGGTTAGGGCTTATATTATGAGCACCCTGAAAAATCATACTATAGTTTATTTTCAGGTTAGGTCTTTTTTTCGGGGAAACAGGGTAGTATTGGAAACTTTGCTATTTCCGTGGTGTAGCAGGGAACAAATTATGTTGACGGCTTTCCAGCTTCCTTCTGCTAGAGAAGCCTTTGCTGTGGACGGTCCCCTACCCATTGGAGTGAATTGAGGAGCATAGTCTTTGGTGGACGCATGATTTATTTGCATTGCTGTCCCAAGTTTTTGTTTTCAACAGCCAGGTTCCAGTTTCTTTTAATAGATGGCTGCACAGTATTTTGGAAGCCTGGGCAAGTAGTGTAAGGGATATTCTAAATACTGTGTGTATGTCTTTGTTCAGGCTTATTGAGCAAGCTCCATCTGCTATGGAGGAGCAGGCTGTGAAGTGGGCCAAGTTGATCATTCCTTTGGTTGTCCATCCGGCTCATAAAGTGCAGCTAAGAGGGGCCACTGCACTGGAGATGGGAGTGCCACTTTTACTTCAGAAGCAGCAGGAGGTGGCAGCAGTTACCGAAGAACTCATGACTGCAGTAAGGGAGGCAAACATTCTATTTTTTCAAATTGCAGGACTGCACCATATACTTGAAAGCCTGTGACAATTCTTGTGTATCGGAACTATTGTTCAGTCCTTATATGATTGTCTGTTAATAGTTTTACATGAACATTTGGAATTGTTTTGCATTAAATTGTAACTTGGACTTTTTAAGGAAAGGCCTGGATATGGAAGATCACAGCTCATAAAATAAAAATTTTACAGATGTATCAGTTTCAGCCAAGGCAGCCATCTGGTTGGTTAAAATACTGAGAAAACACATCCATATGATTGTACAGTAGGATCATAGTATCCAAGCCCCCGCCCCCAGGACAGGTGGCAAAAAGCATGGGTATAAAAACTCTGTATATAGTATAGTTTCTGGTTTGCTCTAGTGGCCGGTTCAGGCAGTATGCCTTGGTAACACCTATTTCTGGGGTTTTATGTTTAATGTTTTCAGACAGTAGATAAGTGAAACTGCAGGTATTGATCCAGATGTGTTACTCTACAGCAATCTGAGTTGAGGAACATGCAGTGTAATAAATACAGTTAAGAACTGAGACATGATCTTAGCCTTGCATGTGTTTGAAGATAAGAAGAAATTTGCAGGAATAGCCTTAACCTCCATCTGGGTTTGCAGTGGCACTTTGTTGTCCAAGAGGTCAACCAGATGCTTTTGGGAAGCCCTCTAGCAAGACATGAAGGCAACAGAGTTTTTTGTTATAGTGATGTAGGAAGCTGATGCTTTCCATTAACATGTATCCCAAGATCTTTCCAGCCACTGAAAGTTCAGGTGATGATTTGTGTGCAGGTTGCAGATGGGAGCAGCCAAGTTATTGTCTTTATAAATTTTGTATGTTACAGAAAATAATTCCAGAACTCCAAAAGCTTTTTTCATCAAAAAATGAGACGTATGTTTTGAAGCTTTGGCCTCTGTTTGTAAAGCTGCTGGGCAAAGTAAGTTGGCGAGAAATTTTTTGTTTGCTTGTTTTCACCTAATCTAGGCACTGTTTGTGCATTTGTATTAACTCTGTATGTTCCCTTCCAGGCACTGCATCGTAGTGGAAGTTTTATCAATTCATTGCTGCAATTAGAAGAACTTGGGTTTCGTAGTGGGTCACCTGTGGTAAAGAAAATCGCTTTCATTGCATGGAAGAGTTTGATAGATAACTTTGCTCTAAATCCAGGTAGACTAAAAAATCAAACCATTTTGGCTTTTATTGGCATGTGAATTCTACTGAAATCCATGGGATTTGCTCTCAGAAAGGAAACAGGTCATTTGAGGATGGAGGATTCAGCAGTGCACTATGACAGAAAATAAAGGGGTGCTCCGTTGTCACACAATATGTTATTTCCTTTTTGAAGCAAAACCCATGGATCTCTGTGAAATTCAAGGTTAATTAAATGTGTGTAGGACCTGAGAGTTTTATGCTTACAGGTAAAAGCAATGGAAAGCTTGAAATGCTGCAGTTTGCATGAAGCATTTACAGCTTCTTAGGATTAATATATCTACAGGTTTGAAGTGACTTCTAGTAGTATTGCATAACTTTTCTCACTAATAAATACAGCTAGTAACATGGCACCAACAGGTAAACTTGTGCTGTATGGAAGAAAGCCACCAGAAGTGTCCTTTGGATGTCTAGAGAAAAGTAGAGTCTAGCCGGTCATCCAGATTCACATGAAATGTGGCTGCAAGATATGTCATTTAATGCATGGGTTTTAAACTCAATTTACCTGGGGGCCGCTAGAGACAGAGTCTGGGTGAGGCTGGGCCGCATCAGATTGTCCGCCAAGTGGAGCAAGAGCCCGAGGAAGCCACCCAGGAGTTTCCTTAGCCGACAGACAGGTGGGCTGGCTGGCAGGCTGCAGTTCTGAATGGAGGGTGCAAGAGGTGCTGTCTTGGGAGAGAGCCGGCGAGCGAGGCAAGGCTTTTTAAAAAAACTCTTGACAGCAGAGGATGTGTGGGCGCTTTGGGGGGGAGGCAAGGTGAGGGCCACAAACTATCATCTGGGGGGGCGCAAATGGCCCCCGGGCCGCATGTTTGAGACCCCTGATTTAATGGCTGCTGCTGAACCTTCAAATTGGTGTTGCTCCCTTAACTTCTGATTTGAAGGATTGCCATTTTCCCTCACTTGAATTATAAGATCAGGCTGCTGTTAAGGTTTTTTTCCTGCCATCTCAAACAAAACTTTGAATGTCCTACTTTGATGGTGCAGATCCCTGGTTGTGTATTGTTGTGGCAAATAGCGAGGAACAAGCTTGAAATTCTTTTTTCACAAAGTCATATAGTCCTTAGACAAGCCACAGTAAGTAATGATACAAGAATAGTAGTCTGCATTCCAATGTTGTTAGCTTTCTGTTTGTATACAAAATGCTTTGAACACCCACAAGCAGAATGCAGAGGTTGAGTGTAATGCTGTGCAATGTCTATAAGCACTACTGGTGTTTGTGAGCCGTTTCCATAAATTGATGCAGCTCATTGGAGCACATCTCATTTGCAAAGTAAAAGGCTGCAATTTTAAATCTGTTTCTTTTGTAAGAGTAAATATGGGTGAGCCAGTCAGACTTACATCCAAGTATATGTGTTTTACGACTGTGGTGTTACTGTTATAAATTGAGGTTTAGACAAATTACTGACGGGCACTTTTGGTAGATACCCAGATAGTTAAAATGAAAGACCAGCAGCAACAATTTTCAGTCATTTAAGAATTCCTGCCCCATCCTGCTGTCCCCAAAGGCTTCCTCCAGACCAAAAGGATCCTAAGAAAATCTAGAATTTTTCTGGGGTGTGTGTGTGGAATTTTTGTTATTGAAGTATGGCCACAGCTGATGATGCCATTAATCTTGGATGGCCATCACACTTGAATGACATCAGGTACTGGATTTCAACCAATAGAATTATTGCATAGCTAGAAAATGTGCTGGCAGTGGCAGAGGGATTTCCCTGTTTTGTAGCCCTGCATATCTCACTGCTTGTCACCCTCGCCACACAGCAGCATCTTCACAGAACCTTGATACGTTAAATAAAGGGGGACTCAGTAGCTCCCGTCATTGAAATAGCTGCAGTTCCAAAGTTCTTCTGGAATTTGCAGAGGCTTTGGAAGCGGGTGGGAGAATGTGTTCAAACATGCTTACTGTATTACTAATCAACATTAATGCAAATATGCATTAGTAGCAATCCTGCTTGTATGTGTGAAGTATGTCAGCCATTTAGGTAAGTATAACAATCATTGTTTTCAATTTTTGTGTCCAAAGATATCTTGTGCAGTGCAAAGAGGCTGAAGTTGCTTATGCAGCCTTTGAGCTCAATCCATGTGAGAACCGAAGCTCTGGCATTGACGAAAATAGAGGTCTGGTGGTACTTACTGATGAGGCTTGGGCCTCAGCTGCCTGCCCACTTTGAACAGGTAACCTCCTCTTGTATATTACAAAAATATTAAGTAGTCTTAAAATTGACTTTCTGAAAGGTTCTCTCACTTGGGTTTCTGTGTTTTCAACAAGAAAGCAATTTAAACAACATTAACTTAAAGAATGTCTGCATTTACAATGACAGCAGCAGTCGGATCTGAAAGTCTGATAGATAAGAACTACTTGAACTTAGGCTGAATCTGATTAGTGGAGTTAATTCTGCTTAAAATAGCAGAAAACGGCTATTCACATGCAATCTCCAGTTCTAAACCTAAGTACTGTATAACAAGGGAGGGAAGAATACCAAAATGTAGCTGTATTTCTTGGAGGATTTATAGCAGCGAAATTAAAATTGTAAGGTAGCAACACTGATGTACTAATTTTAGCCTTTAAGGCTAAAATTTAAAGCAGTGTTCAGGAGTCTGTAGCTCTTCATATATTGCTGAACTGCACCTTCAGATATGCACACCAGTGACTTAAGTTGGCTGCTATGGATGGGAGCCGAAATCCAAACTCATCTGGAAGAGCAGAGATTCCTCACCCTTAGAGCCTGGTTCCACTGACAATGAGCCGCTGTTTAATCGGGTTTTGCTTTTTAAAAATCAGTTTAAATTTAGGTGTCTCCATGATGTCAATGGAAGCATGGATTTTTAAATTTTATTTTATTTATTTTGCCTGGAAAGCATGTTTTTTGGATGGGAAGAGAGATAAAATACTCCTCTGCCAGAGGGTTGTCTATATTAAATTGCTTGTGAAATTGAATTATTTCAGTCACTTCGGCATATGCAAACCCTTCTGTGGGTGTAAGTTGCATCTTTGCCAGCAGAGAGGTGAAAACTGGGCCGGAAGGGAGGAGGACCATCGGTGACAGAGACAGGAAGAAGAGAAAGCGGGGGCCAGAGGCAGGGACAGTAACAAGCTGCCGCTGTGGCAGAGGAGTGGCGGCAGCAAAGCTGGATCGCTGTGGCTGAGCAAGCACCCCGCTGCCCAGCAGTGAAGCCGATGGGCTGCATCCTGGAGTGCAGCAGGACATGGAGAACAGTCTGTGCCTGCTTGGCTGAGAGGAGCTGCGGCCGTGAAGCCAGGATGCTGCGGCTGAGCAGCTGCTGCTGCCACCTCTCTCTTCCCCCCCCCTCCAGCTAGGGTGTCCCCTTTCACCCCAGCTGTGCATGAGTTTTGTTTCTGCATTTTTGCTACGTGTCAGATTCTTGTCACCGCTAGGCTCTCCTGTGCCCATAAGACACCTTCCCAGGCATGCAGACGTACACACTGGCCTTTTCCAGCCTTGTGTTGGAGAGAGCGAGTGCACGGATCTGGCAAGGCTTTCCCTTCAAAACCACCAGATTAAATGTTTGTTCCAAGGGAACTTAAACTGCATATTGAACACCACGTGACTCAGAGTTGATTTAACTTGATTTCCCTTTAATGTAACGCTTTAATGTAGACAGACCCTTATTTAAGCTAAAAGTAGTATCACTGAGGCAAATAGCAATGAGGCAAAAATATGTCTATCAGTGTTGCCTTTTAATCCTCAAAGCTGAGGAGACTAAACGTGTTTGTTAAAATCAGGAGACTGTGACAGTTGTTTAATTCATTGCTGCAGATGCTGTACTTCTGCTGTTCTGTTCCCTATTATGCCTTCATGCTCTGGCATGCATTTATCCTGTTTGCTTTAAATGGGGCATCTATAGAGTAGTCTGTTAGGTTGAGCAGTTGGAAACAAATTTGTCTAGTTATTCATTTGCCCCCATGTTGTGATGCCTTTTTTTCTTTTTTAGGTGTGCATACCATTAATTCAGAGCACTTTAAGCTTAGATGCCTCTTTACCACAAGGAAATTCATCACGGTTATCTATTAACCAGAGCTTACCAGGTTCTGCACAGAAGTCAGGTAAGGGGGCAAACCTTTCTAACTGCTCTTGAAATTCAGCAAATCTGTCATCTAAGAGTTGGCATCAATTTCCTAGTTTACAGTACTGGGAAAATAAAACACAGGAGTCCCCTGTGTGCAGGCTGAGTTCTTTTTTAAAGCCTGGTATTCAATGGTGATAATACAAAGTGGTATCTTAGGGAACGTGTGTGCTATCAAGATAGAAATTACATACAGGGACATTAATAGTGCTTCCAAAGTCAGTGAAGTATTTAAGGACTGGATTTATCAGTTCCACTCTGTAAGTGAGTTTCCATGGCTAAGTGGGGATTCAAACCTGAGTCTCCTGAATCTTAGTTCATCACTCTGTTCACTACAGCACACTGAATTTAAATGCTGGATATTTTTGTTCTGGAGTGGGCAGTTTTGCTATCCACATAGCACTTTGTAGAAAAAGAAAATTACCAAGACTGATCTCCTTCCCTGAAAAGTTAACTCTCTAATGTAATTTATACACTTTAGAAAGATCCAGAGTTGTTAAAATGTTAAATATTACAGCATTGGATATACAGTGGTGCCCCGCATAGCGACGTTAATCCGTTCCAGATTAATCGTCACTATCCGGAAACATCGCAATGCGGGTGGGAAAACCCCATGGAAACGCATTAAACTTGGTTTTATGTGTTCCTATGGGGCCCAAACTCACCGTTATTCGAAGATCCTCCATAGTGCTGCCATTTTCGCGCCCTCGGTAAGCGAGGAAATTGCGCGAAAATGGTTGTGGTGGCCATTTTGGAACCGCCGATCAGCTGGCCAAAAGTGGGGCTGGGGCAGGAGGGCATGGGAAGGCTCCTCCGCCGTCCTCCCGAGCTCACCCCGGCTCTTTCCGCCAGCTGACCGGCCGGCGCTTGGCCAGGAGGGCGGGGGAAGGCTCCTCCGCCCTCCCAAGCGCATCCCGGCTTTTTTGGCCGGCTGGCATTTGGCCAGGAGGGCGGGGGAAGGCTCTCCAGCCCTCCTCCCGAGCACCCGCCAGCATTTTCCCCCAGCTGACTGGCGGGAGCTTCGGAAGATCCGAAGCCCCCTACCAGTCAGCTGGTTGGGAAATGGGGCCTATGGGGAAAATCGCTTTGCGATTTTTCCCCATAGGGAACATCGCAATCCGATCGCAAAAGTGATCGTAAAATCTTCGCTATGCGGATTCGTCATTAAACAGGGCGCCCGTTAAGCGAGGCACCACTGTATTAAAAAATTAAGTTCTGTGGTTGTAGTCCTACATGCTCTGATATGCAGGTATTTCCACCGAGATTGGTTCATCTCTCCCTAAATTAAGCATTCTGGAAATCCCAGAGACAGAGCATGAAAATATTGGTTCAAAAATCTAGCCATGCTCTGGCCAAATTTTTCCATTCTAAAAGTGGTAAACTAGTAATCCCTGCTTTATTAAAAATCTAATCAGGGAAGGTGATGTCTCAAGTGCTTCATGGAATTGAGATCTGGGGTATGAATCAGAATAACTTATACCATCTTGAAATAGGACAGAACAAGTTTCTGAGACACATCCTCGTGGCTCCTCGGGGGACCGTGGCAGCTTTTCTTAGAACAGAGACAGGCATGGTGTCCGTTAAAGCCAGGGCAGCTCTAGCTATATTCTCTTACTATAAGAGGTTGATGGATATGTCCGATCGCCCTCTACTTAAATGCTTTATGTTGGAGCAATGGAAGAGTGGTGGCTGGGCAACTTCAGTTCAAACCCTACTAAAATCTAAATCCCTCTCCACAGACATTTTTGTTTTTTCTGGGGTTAAAAGAATGTTGAGGGATCTACAAATTGGTAATAATAACCAGGACTTAGCTTTAACGGACTCTTCAGATTTCTCTCACTGGTACCATCAGCTGAAAACAAACCATTCAAGGGTGCAATACTTACATACAGTTATTTTTGCCTCCCTGAGAACCACATTCACAGAACTCGGTTTTCAAACCATGCCAACCGCTGTCTTAGACAGCAGGTACATGAATGTTCCTAAGCATCTAAGGCTGTGTATTTGCGGAGCAGGTGAGATAGAGGATGTTATTCACTATTTACTCAACTGTCAGTTCTATCAAAAAAAAAAAAAAACCTAGAGAAAAATTCCTGGGAAACATTTTGGCTGCCCTACAGGAGGAAAGCCCTCAGATAAAGATGGGCCGGTTACTTTTGGACTGTAACCCATATGTTACATACTGTTTGCAAAAGCAGCCAGAAACATTCGTGCTAATTTCCTGAGAGCCATCACGATCAATTGTGCGGGAGACTCCCAGATATGGTCTCTTGTTATTTTATATGTCTGTGATTTTATCATTATTTTACTTGATCATATTTGTATTTTAAACAATTGTGACGGCTTTTAGCCAATACCATAAACTTGAATTAAGCAGTCAGGGCTACAGCTGTGAAAGGTTCTGAAGTATAGTATAGTCTACAGTCTCCTTTAAAGTAGAGAGAGAGCTAAACTTAAATCGGCCCCCTTTTGCATGTTGTGCTTTTTCACATGTGAGAATCAATCTCTTTTTATTCAGTGATGTACACATAAAAAGCAGTGTTTCCTTTCTCCTTTAGGAAGCTTCATTTCTGGAGCCTCCGCCAGCCCAAGGATAAAACTGAATTCCAGCATCGGAGGAATGGTAGTTATCCCATCCATTCAACTTCTAGGAATAGAAATGTTACTCCACTTCTTCGTGGGGCCAGAAGTGTTGAATTTTGCCAAGGAAAACAGTGTTGTACTTAGTTTAGGTAAGTTTACAGCCTGTTGAAAGGGTTCTGTCGAGCTCCAAGACGCCACGACATTGGTTTTCCTCCTTGTTTCTTTAACTTGCTGACGGTTACCTTCTGCCAGTCTTAGAAAACATGTGCTCTCTCTTCCCCACCTAGAACCTCTTCAGTACTCTGTAATCAGCAGCCCTTCTTTCTTCTGCAAGCATGCCAGCACATTCATAAATGCAGTTCAGGATGGTTTCATTGCAGTTGGAAAAGAAGCGTCTGGTAAGATTCTGTCCTTTTATGCAAAAAACATAATGTCAGGCAAAGTTTCATTCAGAGAGGGCTCTTTTAAAGTGCAGCAATCAAAACATGTTACCTGTCTCTTCCATTGGCTTATTATATGACATCAGAAATCATTCTGACTGCTTAGGGTGATTCATCCTTTTATCTTTATTTCTTGTCCTGCAGATACTATTCTGAGTGCCATATGGAAAGAAATGATTGGTTTTGTGAGAAGTGCAATTGAATCAGGTAATTATATAATTGTATAATTACAACATTTAATTGTCCTGATAGGTAAACTATACTGTGGAGAAGAGGCTGCTCTTAGGACACAACATGGAGAAGAAGCATGGTTGAGAGAGGATGTTAGACGGGGATGTATTCTGTCTTATTAACTGTTCAGTCTCCCTAACAGTGAGGAAGAAGTTGTCATGTTCTCTGTGCTGTGTGCACATCTGAATGTGTTCCTTGCATTCCATACAAGTCTGGCAACTCAAAAGGATGTCGGCCTCTGATTTAAACAGAAGCCTTCTAAGGTCTAGAGCTGCAGAGGAGAGATTTGTTACCAACATGAGTGATCTACCTGAAAACAATCCTCTTTCAAGAATGTGCAGAAGTAACATTGTCTTGTTTTGTGTTTGTTCTGTAAAATCAAACTACAGTGGTGCCTCGCACAACGATTGCTTCATACAACGACAAATTCACACAGCGATGGGTTTCTTTGAGGAATTTCCCCCATCGTTTAACGATGTTCTCTATGGAGGAATTTCATTTAACGATGTCCCTTTTTCGCTCCTGTAAAAGTATCTTAAACTGTTTGAAACCTGTTTTAAATGCTTGCAATCATTAGCCCACCTCCTGAACCCTATGCAAACTTAATTCGGTGTTCTGAGTCGTCGTTAATTTTTGGTGAATTTTTTGTTTTTTCTCTCATTGAAATTCATTGGACGGACAGTTCAGTAGAGTTCAATGAGAGAAAAAACATAAATTCACCAAAAATTAATGACGACTCAGAACAACACCAAATTAAGTTTGCATAGGGTTCAGGAGGTGGGCTAACGATTGCAAGCATTTAAAACATGTTCCAAACATTGTAAGACACTTAAAAATGAGCGAAAACAGAAGAGCTTCTAAAGCACTGAAGCCAGCTTCAGTGCTTTTGAAGTCCTTTCCGACGTCCGTTTTTGCTCATTTTTAAGTGTCTTACAATGTTTGGAACATGTTTTAAATGCTTGCAATCGTTAGCCCACCTCCTGAACCCTATGCAAACTTAATTTGGTGTTGTTCTGAGTCGTCATTAATTTTTGTTGAATTTTCAAAGGCTTTCAAGGGAGAATAAAAAAATTTACCAAAAATTAATGACGACTCAGAACAACACCAAATTAAGTTTGCATAGGGTTCAGGAGGTGGGCTAATGATTGCAAGCATTTAAAACAGGTTCCAAACATTGTACGACACTTTTACAGGAGCGATAAAGGACTTCGCAAAGCCATTGAAATGCATTGAGTCGGCTTCAATGCATTTCAATTGGGGAACCGTGTTTCACTCAACGATGTTTCCTATGGCAATTTTTGCTTAAGGACTGCAATCCGTTCCAATTGGAACGGATTAACCGGTTTTCAATGCATTCCTATGGGAAATGGTGTTTCGCAGAACGATGGTTTCACACAGCAATGAATTTTTTGGAACCAATTAACATCGTTGTGCGAGGCACCACTGTAATCAGGAATGCTTAAGACCTTTGTTCTGCATCTTGTATTTCTAGGCAGCAAAAGAGAGCGGCAAAATTCAGAAGTGCTCACAATGTTGCTGAAGGCCTTAAAAAATATTGTCATGTCGAAAGAACTGCCTGTGTTAAAATCATTGGTAAGTGTTACTATAGTTTGTGTGGTGAATACATACATTATATATTATTACAAGAGACATTATATCTATGTGATTTTTATTTTGAATTGGTTAGCTGTTGCTCAGACATTGGTACATAGTGTTGGTTTTACCACTGAAATGTATTAAACTGTGGGTTAAAACTGTACGTACTATTTAGCACTTCAGAGTAATCAGGTTTATAGGCATTAAATTGTAGGCATTGCTCTTTTCTCATGCTCGCACCTTTTCTGGCAATTTTTATTTTCTTCCCAATTACTTGCAACTTCTGAAATAAAATGAATAGCACTTTCCTATATTAGCAGTTATAGTTTGGCATCAGCACTTGATTGTCATTTTATTTCAGTAACAATATTTTGTTTTCTTCATTAGTCCCTAATGGAAATCACAATTAAAGAATTGCCTCCAAAAATGTTAGGATCGCCAGCCTATCAGGTTGCTGACATGGATCTTTTAAATGTAAGTGTATATGTCTGTAGTCCATTTTTCAATGTGTCTGTGTAAATGTGCATGTTCATGGTAGAATAGTAGATGGTGTGACCTTTTGTTGCCTTGAGGAGTGTCTCACAACGACTTAGGATAGTGAATGTGTAGTACTGAATTGGTTTCCATTACATCTCACTAAATCAACTTCCCAGAAGGAGTGAGGGTTGAATTTTGCCCACCCACAACACCCTCTCTGCCCCAAAGCATAAATAATCAGACAGAATATCCTAAATTCTTCCTTAAGATTTCTTTCAATACCCCACACAAGTTAGTACAGCTACAGAGATACCAGGTAAATGAATATGGCATTTGCCTGGTCAGCTGATGTGTCTTGCCAGGTCAGAGATGGGAGAATGGAGTGAAGATGTTACAAAAGCCCCAAACTCGGTATCTCATAACCACAACAAAGGTTTGGTCATTGCCTTTATATGAAGTGGGAAACAAAGGCAAGCAAAGGGTTCAGCAGCTCTACTTCTGGGCTGTTAGCTGTTGCATGACAAGGATTCCTGGAGAAAGAGGTAGGCAGGCAATGGAAACACCAGGAGCTGCTCCTGTTTAGCATGCTTTTTGTTTTTCTCTTACTTTATAAGTAAGTACTTGTTTGAGTTGTGTATCTCTTACCGTGTTTCCCCAAAGATAAGACGGGGTCTTATATTAATTTTTGCTCCAAAAATGCATTAGGACTTATTTTCAGGGGACGTTTTATTTTTTTCATGTACAACAATCTACATTTATTCAAATACAGTCACGTCATCTTCGGGTTGTTGTACAATGGTGGAGGGTGGGGTTTCACTTAACTAGGGCTTATCTTTGGGGTAGGGCTTATATTACGAGCACCCTGAAAAATCATACTAGGGCATATTTTCAGTTTAGGTCTTATTTTCAGGGAAACAGGGTATTTATGTATCAATTTCATGTAACTTCTGAGAACAGTTCACATTTGTAATGAAAATGTGGAATAAAAATACATAGGGAAAAGAAGTTCTGGCTCTTGGAACTTCTGGACTGGATGTCCGAGCCATGTGGAACTAGATGTCTTGGTGTTTTCAGCCTTTGGAGAGTGATAATTATTTGTTTCATCACGATCTCATTTTTAAAGACTACAGTGTTTCTTGCTCTCAGGTAGACTATATTCTAGATTTTGGATTTAAAAAGCTCTAAGGGGCGCTTTTTGCTCCAAAATCGAGTAGTAGAGCGTTGATACATTCTGAGGGCAAATGTTCGCTCAAACACTGTTTCAAAACCAAGTACTGAACTGAAAAACGTCTCTTTAAAAGTCACATGCTAATTAGAAACCATAATCATGGGTCACATAGGTCCCACTGATGCAAATGAGGCGATCACATCTCGAATGTGATCTGCATCGCTGACATGGTCTGAGCTAACTTGAACACCAGATGCCTGGTTATAACCATTTCTCAGCTCAGGCATAAGGTCCATTTGTGTCGGAATGGTAATGCCGGGCTAGGCATGTTCAGTTATTCCGGAGATCAGAGAACATAATCACTCACTGGTGGCCAGTTCAGAGCCATAAAAAGATAGTGGTCTTCAGCAATATTTACCAGGTTAAAATATGAGTGCCCCAGGTATTTAAAATTCCAGAAGCCACAGTATTGTACGCAAGAGTATACTCAGACTATCTTACGTTTACAGGCTGACTCATTTAGCAAGAATCGGTTGCTTGAAAAGTAGGAAACAAAGCCCTTGAGTCCTCCAGGGCCCACCAGTGGCGTGAGTCCATATGTGTAAGCCAGACATACTGTATGTTGGAACTAAGTACTGTGTTGTTGTTTTCACACTAGGGAACTCCAGCATTGTTCTTAATTCAGCTTTCTTTCTATGAAGACTTATTGAAATGTGGTGTTCAGGATGAAAGGTAGGTATGCCAGAATTAAAGTATGCTCCTCCAATTCTCACATGATTAAGCATCCTTCGCTCAGCTGTTGTTGAGAGGCAGTTTAATTTATAAAGACTTCTTTTTCTTTTGAGGACTGAAATTTTGCTGGTGACAGTGCCTTACTGCTTCAAGAGTATAAAATCTTATCCTTGTCCCTACCCCCAAAAAGTTAAGACTATGACATATTGTTCAAGCTGTAGTCATTTGCTAAATAAAATTTGTGATGTTTTGACTCTCTGAATAACTTTTCTTTTCCTTTTTTTTAAATTAGGTTTTTCTTGAACTATGAATCTCTGGTAGAATTTGTTCTCTCCGGCCCCACTTCTCCTCTGGCGTTTAGTGAATCTGTAATCAGCATTGTTAATCAGAGTGCTCAGTACCTGGAAGACAAAGAACAACTCTGGCGAATATGGAGTATTTTGGTTAGCCCATTAACGGAGTGGATTAACCAGGTATGGTGGACTAGCTTTGTCTCCTCAGATCACTTATATGGAAATTATTCTGTATTTAGAATGAAAGTTCCTGATTGTGAAAGGTCATGCACACGAAGGACATTCTAAAAACAAAAGCTTAAATGTCAGGTCCTTTGTGTACTAAAAATCTGTAGGTTATTCCAACTTTAGTTTTTGTCCCCCTTAGACAAATGAAGTAAATCAAGGTGATGCTTTGGAACATAACTTCAGTGCAATATACAGTGCGTTGCTGCTACCTATAAATCACATCTTCCCATCTTCTGAGTTTCTACAGGTAGGAAAACAACTCAGTGATGTTTTTCAAGCGTTGTTGCCAGTTGGCAAAGAAATACGATCTGACCTTTTTTGTTTGTTTGTTTTTTAAAACACACTTTCCTGCAGCCTATCATGAAAACATTGCTGCGTTCCTGGTCGGACCTCTACCGAGCATTTGCCCGCTGTGCGTTGCTGGTGGCAACAGCAGAAGATAATCTATGTTGTGAAGAGCTGTGTGCCAAAGTAATATCTGGTTTAGAAGATGAAACGTGTATTGTAAGTATAGGAGCACAGGCACGCCCCAGTTAATACTGAGTGTGATTTGGGGCTTTGTGTAAGCCCTTACTGTTTCCCTCATTCTTTGCAAAGTTGGGTGACAAATCTTGGTTATTCTTTTCCAGAATCAGCCCATGTTGGATGGACTCACATACATCACGTCAGTTATGGTTAACTGCATCAATTTTGCACCTTACGGTACGAAATACCAGCCGGCAAATAAATGTAAGAACAATAAGTATGCCTCGGGGTGTGACTTCTTCTGTTAGGTTTCATCCCCCTGTTCTGCCCCCTCCTCCTCTCGCCACATACAGTCACCAGATAACCATTCTGTGTTCATTCTTGCCCACCTGTCCTGCAGCTAGAACTGTTTCTGTGCTATCCCTCTCTGTTTGCCCTCTCGGAATCTTCTGTTCTGCTGAACATGGCTACTGCTAACCCGGATTCCTGTGAAACCTAATATTTGAAACACAAGCCTATGTGCAGTTGCTGGTCCCTACCTAGTATAGGCCTAGTGAATGACTTGTTGAAGGATAAGTCCACTCTTAGGCAAAGCACACTGATTCCGTGGGTCTGCTCTGTTTGTGATTAGCCTGTGGCCTTAGGCCACAGAAAAGGCACACATGATTCTGCAGCCTTCTTCAGAGTTATTATTCTGGATGAATAGCAAATGAGCAGTTTTCCAGCTATTGGAGAACAGTAGTCTCTTAAAGTAAGGTATGAAAGGTGAAGTTGCCATTCATCAGTATCTACTGATGCAAGGGCAAACATGACTTATCATCAGTCTGAATAACTAATGTGGGTTTAGCTGAATGTTCAGGCTGTGTTGTTACATAACAAACTGTTCTTCAGCCCCGCAGATCTCTACAGACTGGTCCAAAAAGAAGAAAGATCCCCTTGGCAAGCTGTCATCCTTAATTAAACTTCTGGTGATACTAATAAATTCCCTTCAGATGCTTGCATCCAAGGACTCTGGCCTGGAAAAACTGGCCCCCATCGGGGCTTCTGTCATTGGTGTTCTTCAGAACATCATTGGCCACATCTCTTTGCCTTCGGTCCTCAGATCTCTGATTGGAGCTGTTCTGAATCCACTGGCAGCATTTTATGAAAAAACAAAGTAAGTGCATGTGGTTCGTTGGGCTGTGGTTGTATTGGCACGAGGATGGCAGGCTGCTTTTGCTAGGTAGGCCCTCTAGTTACTATGTAGGTAACAGACCTCTGAAGTTATAGTTTAAATTAACAGACCAGATGTGTTCTCATTGGTCACATGTAGCTGTTTTAAGCAGCTTGACAGAAGGACTTGATTATACGTCACGAGTCCCATGAATTGCAGAAATACTATATTGACATTTATTTGGAAGATTTATAGCACCTTATACAGACCCTTGATTCAAATTTTCTACTATGGCAGCAATTCTTTAATTGATAAAAGTCCTGCTGATTTTAAAAAAACTGCTGTGTTATTTTTTAAAAAAAAAATGCAGATATTTGTAAGAATTGCAGAGCACAAGCATCAGCCTCAGAGAAGAATTTTGCCTTTGCTCTCTCTTGCGGGGAAACACCTTTGTGTTGATGCACTGGTGCATAATCCAGAAACAGAAGTCTGCATTTGGGCTGCTTCTTTTCCTGTTTTTATGCCAATCTGATAAATGATCAATTTTGACTACTTTAATTGGGTAATAGCCTTAAAAATGTAGTAGGTTAAAGTTGGATGCTTTCTGAATGGTCATTTTAACAAACTTGTAGTGGGATAATTGCTAGTTGGAATTCTGTGCCCATCATGTCTGAATAGCTGAGCTGGAACTTGAAGACTGTGATTTTTTTAATCTGTTGATAAATTGAATTATTAAATTGCTGTCATAACCAGCCCTTTGACTGGACAGATCTGTATCATTTCTTGCATATAGTTATATTTCAACTTAACTGATTGTTTTTAAAATTGTATTTAGACAGCAGATGCCATTATCTGGCACATAGATATTCATATATTACATCTCCTTTCCCTGCCAGATCTACTGTATCTAAAGTGGCCAATGGACTCAACAGCAAGGTAATAGAACTTGGCACACAAGCTGCTATCTTTCTGCCCCTTTAGCTTCCTCCTCTTGGAGGGGCCACATAGGCTGCCCTACAACTCTGCCTTACATGCTCCCCCTTGGTGCACTTCTTGCTATAGGTGGCTGCTAAACGTTGGCAGGAATTGTGGTCTGATAGAGGTTTCTACAAGGTTCCCTGCATGCGTACGGCTTTGTTCTGTCTTGCATTTGAGAAGCTGGCCTCTTATGCTTTGAAGGCCGTCCTTCCTGCGGTGACAGCTGTGATTCCAGCTGTGCGATTCGGAGCAGCACTGACTAAGGTGTCAGCTTGTGGGCCTGTGAAAAAGGGGTTCCACTTAAATACCCGAAACTTGTATTTAACTTCCTTACGGCCCAGTTCTATAAAAAGCCACAGTAGGTTGTGTGTGTTTGTTGTCCAGTGAACTCTTGTCCATTTAGCACAGACAGGATTGTAATATTTGTGTGACTATTGCATAATGAAAACCCACATAGATTTTTTCGAAATGGTTACCTACATGGCAGAGGGTTGATCCATTCCTTGTGTGTGTAGAAGCCTGACTTCAGGTGTGGCCTGTGTTTGTTTACAACTGGTTGTTCTATGAATATCTTACTCTACTCTTCTTTTTTTTCCCTCTCCCCAGCTTGAAAAGTTGTTAATGGAAAGTATTAGTTGTTTGCAGTCCCATTATACTGGACCCTTTGACAGTGAGCTGCTTCAGGAGCTTTCTCCACTGCTGGCCATCACACTTTTGAACAAGAACAAGCAGATACGCAGTCAAGCTGCTCAATTCTGGAATGCAACATTTGGTAAAGCTGTAACGTTGACATACCCGGAAGGATTAAAGTAAGAGGACTTGTAGTGCTTATGCTGTACTCCGTAGGCCTATAAACACAGACTTTAACTTTTGTCTAGGCTTTTCTTCACCCAAACTTGTCATGGCGTTTGATCCAGACGTGTCCTTCTCTGAATAGAGTAGTGCTGCTTATTTGTAAACAGACTCTGGTCCAGCAAGAATTAGGTGACTGTTTTTGGTGGCTTTTCTCTGGAGAGCTGCTCTAGACAATTGAAAGATCCTTCAGAGCAGCCTAGGAAGTGGCATGTAGGAGGAGGGAGGAAGGGATGTGACCATTGTCGCCTAGAGTGCTCGTTCTGAGCAGATAGGTGGGGTATAAATTAAATTTTTAAAAAATTGTTTCTCTCTCAGAACCCCTGGGAGACCTGGCTCATGTCTTACCTGACCTATTCCAGGTTCTGTCACACACAGAGATTTTTAAATGAAGGAGTTGAAAAAGAGCGCTGGCTGTGCATTGAAGCAATCAACATTCATCTGAGTGTGCTGTATCAAAGCCACACTGGATGGGACTTTCCATTGTGTTGTTTTCCCAACCATTTTACTTAGAAACAGCAACTAGCTTTGGAGGGGGTGAAAATCTGGGTAGAAATGAGTGGGTCTTAAACCCTTTCTCCCTTGATGGTTGCCCCATTCAACACCTCAGACTATGTGTTAGAGTGAAATTCTAAGAGGTAAAATGTCTACAGGTTAGGGACTGCCTAATGTTTTTATCTGCCATTCCTTTAACCCAGCTCACAATTTCGGGACAGCTTATAGCTGTCTTTCTATGGGGAGGGGCATATGTGACTCTGTACAGCTTCTAGTGTGGGATTCAGTCCCCATGGATACGAATCATCATCTCCTTCCTGTTTGTTTGAATGGATGCTTTGTCTCCACATAATAGTATTTGATATCTTTTGAATAAACAAAAGAGTAAGAGGTGCATTTAGCACATTGAAAAGAGGCGAGTTCTCTTGCTTTTCAGAACATACTTTATTTAGAGAGAAAGACAGTACAAAGGCTTTATCATACAGACATACCAAACCGTAAGGGATTGTGTATGATATTTAAATTTGAACATGCAGTACTAGTCTTCAGTGAAAGTGTAGCATGGTTATTAACCTCAACTCCTTGTTGTGTTTATGTGCTGAAGATACTTTAATAAAACTCATGATTTTTCATCCTTTGAATACCACCACAAGTTCTATATTTTGAGTAGGAACTTTGTGATTTGTTTCCTTGCAGATCCGTTTTATGTCAAGCCAAGCAGAAAACATTACTCTTATTGCCTGGTTTTGAAAGCATTGAGATCGTGAAAGAGTTTGATGAGACATTCTCTGACTCTGTAAGTATGGTGTTAAATTTTGAATTTGTTACCACTCTCCTTCCAGTGGAGCACAACATTTAGAGGTTTAAGTTTTTCAAACCGGGAAAGGAAAGGCTTTCAGGAAAAACCTTGTTGCCTTGGCACTTGTGACCATCTAATATCAGTGACATTTTGCAGTAAAAACTGATGCTTTGAAAGTTTTTGATGACTTTTGATAACATTATTCCTTAATTCTCTTGGAACAGACAGAGAGTTCCCAGTGGAGTTCAAAAATAAGTGGAATAGAAGTAAAACCTACTGGGAAAAGAGACTCTTTGCTGAGTCAGGCCAGTGAACTAAAGGAAAACAATGTCAATTCTCATGTAACACCTACGAAGGTAAGCAGTCTAGGCCAGAACTCTTTTGCAGTTGTGGGTTGTAGATGGGCAGTCTTGTAAACAAAAAACACTGTTTCCCAGACTGTTCTTCATGAACCTGGTCATCCATCATGCATCCTGTTTCATGCCATACAGCTAGGAAACACCAAAAATTAGTTGTACATATTTTTTCCAAGCAGGGTTCCCTGTACTTGACTCTAGTATTGGTATGGAGGGTTTTGAATCACATGTATACTTGTTTTTATTTATGTATTTATTTATTAAATTTATACCCCACCCATCTAGACCAAAGTCTACTCTGGGTGGCTAACAGTAATAGATATAATAAAAACATGTAATAAAATTTTAAAAGTATTAATATCGTTCAAGATGGGAAAAATTTTTCAAGTGATGACAGGAGGGAAAGCCTGCCTAAACAGCCAAGTCTTAAGTTTGCTCTTAAAAACACCCATCGAGGGAGCCAGACAGATATTTGAGGACAGATTGTTTCAAAGGCGAGGAGCCACTGCCGAGAAGGCCCAGTTTCTTGTTCTTTCCCTTTGGGCCTCCCTCAGCATTAGGCCCCTCAGCCGCCCCTCCTGGCTAGAACAAGCGATCGCAGTAGATCTAGGTGGGAGGAGGCGTTCCGCTAGATATTGAGGTCCTAAACCATTTAGGGCTTTATATGTCATCATTAACACTTTGAAATCAATGCAGAAACAAACGGGCAGCCAATGCAAGGCAGCCAGAGTGGGGGAGATATGTTGATGTTTTCTCACCCCCGTGAGAAGTCTAGCCCCGTGAGAAGTCTTGTTCAGAACTGGAAAGATGTGGAAGGCTAACCTTTTGCCCTAAATAAAAGAGTGGTCATGCATGTGTACAAAATCCCAAGTGCCAGGAGTGTATTAAGTGCTCCCTGTTGCATGTATGCGAAAAGGAAGGAGAGAAGCCCTCCAGCTTAGCATTGCTGAATACTAGACAACGGTTGAGACTTACTGAATAGAAAGAAGCCCAGTGCTAACTTCACAAAATTGCACTTCTTCTGATTCTCACACACACTGTTGGTCAACAATCTGGAGTTCTGCTGAATAGTTCCTGCTGAATTCTTGAAGGGTTCAAGTACAGTGGAGTCTCGACTTACGGTCTGCTCCACTTACGAACTTTTCAAGATCCATACTTCTCCAGCCGCAAAGTTTTACTTCGACTTGCAACCAGAGAATCGACCTATGGACCAGAAGAGGGAGGCGGGGAAAGCGCCCAATTCAAATTTGGCACTTTACCCGCCTCCCCCTTCCAGTCTATAGGCCATGGATCTGCCTTTGGATGCCTTCCAGGGCTTCTCCACTGCCATGGGAGGCATCTCAGAGGGGCCCCCCACCGCCGAGAGTGCCTCCGAAGCACTATCGGCGGTGGGAGGGCGACCTCTGAGATGCTTCCCATGGCAGCGGAGAAGCCCTGGAAGGCACCTGGAGGTCCGCCGCCGCCACCGTTGGTGGGAGCCACACCAGGCGATCCTGGCCATGTTCAGACTCCCTCAGTCCTCCAGCAGCGGCGGGGGAGCTCCGAGAGGCCTCAGGCAGCCGCGCCGAAGCTCTCTGAGACCTATGGCGGCGGTGGGGGACCGCTGGAAGACTATGAAAAGGTAAGGTTAATTTTTTAATGTATTTTAATTTTAAAGCAAAGCAAAGTGTGCTGCTTATATACCGCCCCATAGCACTTCAAGCACTCTCTGAGCGGTTTACAAGTTACTTATGCAGGCTACACATTGCCCCCACCCCCACCCCAGCAAGCTAGGTACTCATTTTATCAACCTCGGAAGGATAGAAGGCTGAGTCAACCTTGAGCCGGCTACCTGGGATTGAACCCCAGGTCGTGAGCACAGTTTTGGCTGCAGTACAGTGGGGGGGGGGGAGGTGTTTCTTGGGCAGTTTATGGATTAATTGGTTTTCAGTGCGTTCCTGTGGGGAATGCATTTTCCACTTGAGGACTTTTCGACCTACGGACCCCATTCCAATACGGATTAATTCCATAGGTTGAGACCTCACTGTATTTTACCTGTGACAAAGGCATCACACAAGTAACGATTCCTCTACCTTGTTTGCTTTCTCATCCAATAGAAACTAGAACTCCCACTGTTGAAATCAAAGAGAAAAAATACAGTCCTGGAAGAAGAAAACACAGTTGACTTCGTGTTTATTCCTCCAGAAACAAAGGAAAGAGTGTTGACAGAGCACCAAAAAGAAGTTCTGAGAACTAAAAGGTTTGCATCTTTCTTGGTCCCACAGACTCTTCTTGTATATATCCTTTTAGATCTTAAGAGTCAGAACACACATGGTCTTTTCAGTAGCCCTGCTAGTAGGCAACAGGGGAAGGTACTGTACTAAAACGGTGACTTGGTGGCTCCTAAGAGTGAGAAATACCTGTCTAGTTGCGCTCATTTTTCTCTGGTTTCAGTAACCAGAAGGAGGTTTCACTCTGCATATTCTTCTGATGCTGTGATCATTCCTGGGTTGTCTTTTTTACCAACTAATTCCAGTTTTAAGGTTGTGTGTGTGCCATTCTTGAATTTTTAGAGGCTTCCCATTAGGCTTTTGTAAGTAGCCATCTCAGTTATTTCCACTTAATGGCTCAAGCACTGTGTTGTACAACAAAGTATTTCGGCTCCTCGTGATTTTATTGAAACGTTGGTTTGTTTTGCCTTTGCAGGGTGGATATTCCTACCATGTACAATACTCTGGATGCATCACAAGACACGACCTTGTTTTCCCAGTATACCCAGAGCCAAGAAGATTCACTGTAAGTATTAAGTGCCAGCAGAACTTTGATATAAACAGTTTTTGCCATTTTGGTACATCTAAACAAGTGATCTCTATTTTAGGGGAAAAGATGCCTTGGTAGATGTAAAAAGAGAATACGGGGAGGAAGAGAACAAAACAATATTTAAGGTATGTTGAATTTTATTGGGTGCTACTGGCATTTTTGGTTTGTGGAAGAGTCGGGGGGGGGGTATACATATTACAGAAACAAATAGTGTACCGTGGCTGACCTTTGCATAGTTGTGCCATGTGTCCAATTAGCTGGTACAGAGCTTGACAAGTGACTTCTGAGATATTGAAAAGCAGCTTGGACAGCTTTGTCCCTGTGTATTTGAAAGAAGGCACAGTACTATTGGCAACACCCTGCCGTGCCCCTTAAAAACTAATGTGCCACCTCTGTTGATGCCATTGTTTCAGACCTTTTGCTGTAACAAAGCACTTCCTATACTTTAAGGAACTACCTACCTCTAGCTGGGATATGCCATTAGATTTTTAAAGCTAGCAGAAATTTTCTGTAAAATAGTTATAGCGAAATATGTTTGGGAATTGAATATTTCTTTTCCTATATATATTCTTACTGGATTGATCCCTGCAGTTGCTGTAACTAAAAAAAGTTGGGGTTCATTTTTAAAAAAAGTCATCTGAAAAGGCTCCAGAGGTGGAAGAGAACTTTCCTGAAAAGCCTAAGACCTGGCCTAGTGGTAATTCCACTGCAATGTTTAATGTTACTGCAAATGATTTGTTTGCAGGATGGAAAAGTGACAGGTGATGTGCCTGAAAACCCTCCTGAAAACCGCAAGCCAGATGTACTTCAGAACAAAATGGATTCTAGCACCCCTGAACAACTGGAGAAAGAGAACTCAGATTTAAGTTGTGAAGATTCAGAAAAATGTTCTGAAAAAGTTGTAGGCGAACCAGATACTTCTTTAAATGAAAGCACCTCTAATGTCAGCAGCAACAGCTCTGCTTCTAGCGATGTCATTTCAGGAACACCACCAACTGTAAGCAGAAGACAGTCCTTCATAACTTTGGAGAAATTTAATACTTCAGAAAACAGACCCTTCAGTTCTTCAACTTTCAGTAACACTTCAGGAGCATCTGAAAGTACTTCTGCGTTACCCAAACAGGGAAGTGCTCCCATTACTCCAGATGCCTCTTCCACAGGGAAGCCAAATGGAGAGAGTAAGAGCACCTTGAAACCCAAAACAGAAGAAACCCACCCTCGGACTAAGAGGTCGTGTTTAGAAATCATAGACGCGCTAGAGACTTATGTCAAATTCAAAAAAGCTAAAGATGGAAGTAAGGCCAATTCAAAATCCCAGTCTGAGAGCACACTTGGGATAAAGAGATCAAGTCTTAGACAAAGTAACACAGATCTTTCTGAAGACAAAACATCAAAGTTAATGCAGTCAGAGCAGGAGAAAAATGTTGAAGTAACTCCTGCCAACCATGTGGAAGACAACCGTGACATACCTGGTGAAACACGAGAGGCAGAACATTTGCTAGACACTCAGACTTCCACTTTGCAAGCAGCAGGAAATTCAGTGACAGAAAATAAGCAAACTTCAGACAGTGTTGCAGAAACAAAAGTAGTGCCAAATTGTGACTCGAAAGAGAACACCCCTCCAGAGGTAGAGATGTCAGGAGAGGTGATATCTAATGTTAGCCAAACTTCGCCAATGTCAACGAATCAGAAAACATTAAGACGTTCTTTAAGACGCAGACCAGAAGCTACAGAAGGAGGGGCAGATAGTCAAGACAAAGAGAACAGCCAACAGAAAAAAGATGGATGTAGAGAGGATGAAAAGGTGTTGTCAAAGAAGACCACACAGGGGAAAGAGGCTGCCTCACACAAGCAAAAATCTCTGCCTGAAAAAACAATAGATACACAAAGTGTGCAAGGAAGCAACGCTCCAGAAAGTGTCGTCACAAAGGAATGTCAGGCTGTGAGAAATAACCAAGAGGAGGCTGTTGTAGGTTCTGAAAAATCTGAAGGCAGCGTTGCCTCTGAGCCAGATGATTTGCAAGACTCTGGCCCACCTCCCACAGGCGAGAGGCCAAAGGGGCTTCCACGATACCACACGCGAAGATCCTCCCAGGGACTGCTCACCAGTATAGAAAACGCGGAGTCCGACAATTCTGAAACAAGAGAAGAAGGAGTCATGAGGACAAGGTCAGGTAGATGGAAAAATAAAAATAATGCTCCTGGGAGCCAAGTAAAGGAAGAGTTGGAAAGTCAGGAGCATCATTCACAACCTGCGATAGAACTCCAGATTCCCCTAGCAAAAAACAGTCCTGTAATCCAATCTGAGAGACCTGTGGACTTAGCTTTGGGTCTGAGTAACAGTGAAGGAGACCAAAAAGTACTCCCCGTTAGAGACAGTGTGGGACTTAAACAAGATGGGGAGGCTCTATTGCACAGGGTTTCTTTAGGTACAGAGAGCAGGCCTGCTAAAAGGAAAGCCGCTGCTGAGGAACCTGATGAAGATAGGCAGGGAACCAGTCTTCTTGATACAGACTCTGCGTTATGCTCCAGTGCAAGCAGTCTTACTGACGTTTCAGGAGAAGATGATTTCCTGACGGCCATTGCCTCTCCTTCCTCTGAGAAATCCCTTGAGGAATCTGAATGCCAGCACAAACGGAGCAAGCGGGCCAGAAGGTCAAAGGGCTGTGATTGCTGTGATGAAAAGTCCTCTTTGCCTTTGGAGAAGTTGCCCACAGACGTTAGAAAAATGTGTACTCCAGAACCAAAATTAAAAGAGCACAGAAAGATGCCTAGTAGAGCAGCCGTGGCTGTGCCATCTGTCCCTCTCACTGAAGAATTACCTTCTGCTGAAGGGCTCTCCCAGGAACCATGCGCAACAAGCACTCCGCTCATCAAGGACTTTATCATTACGAAAGAATCAAAGGAAGATATGGAATCCGAGGGGCAGTTCCCAAGAGGCGAGACTCTACAAGATGAACTCCAGAATCCACCATGTATTAGAACTGGAAAGGACAAGCCTTTTGAAGAAATTCTGGATCGTGTTGATCTGGAAGCAGCAGCGTCAGAGCCAAGTGCACCAAATTCTCTTGGAAAAGCATCCCCGGCTTTAGGGATGGATTCCGATCCAGCCGGCATACAGACGTCTGATACGACTCCAAGTGGTCCGTCAGAAGAGGCAGAGATGGATGTTATCCAAGCGGAGGACTTAGAGGCCAGTGAAGCGACAGCGAATGTCGCTCAGAGTGCTGTTGAAGAGACTACAGTGCCTTCGGCACCTGTGGAGGAAGAACTTCAAGAAAATGAAATGGGTCAGGAAAATGCAGAAAATGACATAGCAGGCATAGCAACTGATCCTCAAAGTTCAGCTTTGGCAGAGAAGGAGAGTAATAACTCAGATTCTCCTCTCAGGTCTAAAGACCTTGATGGCTCCTCTTTGGCTAAGGCCAGCGAAAGCCCTAATGGGATGCAGGCACGTTGTATGTGGTCTCCATCAGCATCTCCCTCTACCAGTATTCTAAAGAGAGGTTTAAAAAGACAACCAGAGGAGGATTCTCCATCACCTGCAAACAAGGTATTCTGAGTGGTGGCTCTCACTCTTCCCTCACCTCACCAGCCTGTAATAGTTTAGACTCTAAACCACCAATCACCTGTTGTGGTGGTAAATGAACTGGCGGCTCATGCCCATGTCTGTTTGCTACAGGCCAGCCCAGGCTCCTGGCTTTATTTAAGACACTTCTGTAGCTTTGTTCTCCCCTGTGGAAGCAGCTCTGATAGAAACAAGCATGTTATTGTAGCTAGTGAACTGGCTGCTGATCGTTCACAAATGTGAAAGTACTTAAATGTTTCCTTCTAATGAGGTTTGCTGGCCAATTTCAGCAAAATATAGTGTAGATCAGTGTCTCTTTAACAATGTGCCTCTTGGAGATGTGAGCAGAGACAAAAAATAATTCTGCCCTCCTTTTAGGAGGAAGTCATTTCTTTTCTATCACTTGTGCTCCTTAGAATTATCAGCAGTACAGTTCTGTCTGTAAGAAAGGTAAATGCTGACTGCTTAGTTTTTCTTATGGGAGGTTATGTAAAACAACACATAACATTGTACACAAACCCATGATGGTTGGGGAACTAATTTCATTGCAAGAATCCTCACGTAGGCACCTGGTAGGTCTAGTCTGTATAAGCATAGTCCTTGTTTGTAGCAGTTCCATTGGTAAATGGTAATTTTATTGCATCTCCACAAACAGAGCCGGCGTGTTTCTTTTGCTAATCCAATCTACCAAGAAGAATTGGCAGATGACATTGACCGGCGAAGTCCTGTAGTCAGAACCCATTCTTCTAATGGTTCTCCATCTTTCCGAAATAGTAAACCTTCACCTAATGCCAAAGCCAAGGTAGTAACTGTTCTTCTTAATCTTCTTGCGAACATAATTTCTGAGTTTCAAGGAATTTGCAATAAAGAATGGTCACTTAATTAGGCAAAAGAGCAAGGAGTTGAATTCAGGGACTCTTCTGCTTCAGCACATATGCACTTCTGTCTGCCAGCTGATATCTTGCTGCTCACTGTCCAGATGTTTCTACTTATAATAATAATTGCGTTCTGTCAAATTGATTCCAACCTAAGTCCAACCCTTTCCAGGGTTTTCCTGGTGGAGAGCACTCAGCAGTGGTTTACCCTTCCCTTCTTCTGGAGGCAATTCTGGGGCTGTGCAGCTTGCTCCAGGCCACCCAGGCTGGCTCTTCTCCCAGGGGGCCCTGTGGGGAATTGAACTCCCAACCTCTGGCCCTGCATCCTGATACTGAAACCATTGGGCTGTCCAGCCAGCTGTTACTACTTGTACCTCACTAAAAATAAAATTCCTGAATATCTGTGGATTTTCCTTAGCAAGACAGGATGTGACCCAGGGGCTTGCCTGGTTGGGTCAGAGCAACAGTAGGAAAATGCTTTCTCATATTATAGGAGAATCTCTTTTTTGCTTGAGAATTTGAAATAGAAGATGTGAGGCACTAACACTTGGTCACCTTGAACATGGTTTCCTGCGCTGAATTGTTGAAGAAATTTTAACTGCCCATTCCTTTGAACTTGCCTTTATCCTGTTACAAAATTAAAGGGCCCTGGGTTTTGTCAAATTATTTTGATGGGGCTTTAGATTATTCCTGTGATCCTGAGAGAGCTTTTTTCCTCTTTTCCCATCCAGCCTATTACCACTCCAGTCAAAGGATCCCTGTCCTCAGGATCTCGTAGCCATAGATTTAAGAGCTCAAAGAAGTGTTTAGTAAGATGGCTTCAGTTTCCTGTACCTCTTCTGTATTTTCTCCTATATCTAGCTCTTAAACTAAGTTAATACTTTTTTTTTCATAATTTTAAGATCACTGAGATGGTCAAGGAACCGCTACCCGCTCCAACAGAAAGCATATATCCTGCGTTAGTGGGCTGTAAAGCACCCGTGGACACAATTTTACCTCAAATTACCTCAAATATTTGGTAAGTAGCAAGCCACTGAATCAACTGGTACAGGAAAGCCTTTGATGGCAAACAACAGAATGTATGGATGCAGGAAGACTGCAACGTTTTTAGGCCCTGTTGGTCTCCTGGCATTTTTCTGCTAAACTATTGAGTTTTATCTGTGTCAGAATGTATAAGAGAATGAGAAGATAATGACTTGGCCTCTGTTTGTTATGTTGAACTCCTGGATTTCATTCTGGAGAGAGAAACTCTTCTCTCTGCTCACTATGGAGTAGTGGTCTGGCCTCTGAAAGTTTTCCTGCTTGAACTTGGATGCAAATGATTCCAAGAAACAAGCTGTCGTACGAGCTAAAGAAAGTGCCGTATTTGGTAGCTGATATATAGTATCTTGGCAATAAAATAGTGTGAAAGTACAGTTGCATAGGGTAAGTCACCGAAAGAGGGCAGGAATGCATTCTCTTCCAGGCAGTTGCTTTCAGATAAAAGGCATTCCATTTCAGTTTCTGTACTTCCAGGTGCCCAGTTCTGGCTGAGACTCCACTAGCTAGTAAGGATTTGGTGAGATAAAGGCCGACAACATCTGGAAAGCCACATTTGCATACCTCCGGCCTAATAAAACACTGTATTGCCATAGATGACCTCTCGAAAAGCCAGGAGGAAGCAGAGAGGGAGTTACCTAATGCCTATTCTTTTCGCTTCTTATGAAATATTTTTAAAGTATCCTGTTTCTGTGTTGATTTCCTCCAAGGGCAAGAGGCTTAGGACAACTTCTTCGAGCAAAGAACATCCGAACTGTGGGTGACTTGAGCTCCTTGTCAGCAACTGAAATCAAAACACTTCCTGTTCGTTCTCCCAAAGTTTCGAATGTGAGAAGAGCACTCAAGGGGTGTCATGAACAACAGGTAAGCTTGCTTGTCTTGTTAAAAATGAGAGAAGAAATGCTTGATGTGAGGAGAAAACAACTGTAGAGCAGTTGCTCCTATAAACATTTCCCCCCCTACAGTAGAAATTAAAACTTGGAAATCCAAGCTGCTGTACAGAATTCTTATCTACTGTTAAGAATTTTTGCAGCTAATGAGAGAGAAATGAGAAGGAACACCTTGTTTGCTACCTTCCTGAAATCACTTGTCATCTGTAGATACACAAACACGTGTGACCATGCAAATCTTGGAGCTAGTTCTGTCAGCCTACAGCAGCAAGAGGAAAGTCTCCCCTTTGACACCCCCCAACCTAATATGGCAAGGAGAAGGTCCCCTGTCTCTCCCACCCCCCAGATGTAAACATGTTACATGTCTGAGCAGGCCAGTTCTTCACCTACCTTTCCTTCCTTTGTGGTCTCTGAATCACACGTACGAGTCCCTTTTGCACCTCCATGGACAACTTCAGAAGCTTCTAGAAGCTCATGAAACCATTCACACAACAAATTCACACAACCCACCCATCCTCCCCCTCTGTCTGCCATACAACTCCTGTTGCTTTTTTTGTTTGTTTGCTTGCTTGCTTGTTTATCAGCAGACTGGGAGAACTGAGGGTTATCTTTGTGATGTGAAGCATGTGTCTTTGCATTTTCCTTAAGCTCTGCAAGATTGCAAAGTCTGCACACACGTGAAAAGAACCCATACCTGTGAATTCACAAAAGAGTACTTGAAGAATTACCATTATAAGAAAGCAACCTTCTTAAACCAACTGGATTCAGCTGTGCTCATTATTGAATAAGTTGTTGCTAATCCAGTTCCCCTTTTGCTTGTAATTCATTTGTTTCTACACTGCGTCGTTGTAAAGTCTGCCAAATATATAGATTATGTAGCTTGATCTGTGGATGGCCCTCTTCTAGTGCATCAGTCAGATCATCCAAGTTGAGGTTTAGTAGGAATGGCTGCTGTTCAGTAGCTAAAGCAGAGGGTATACCAGTGTTTTTAATCAGTGATGTACAGTGCATAGCATTATTCATTTCAGCCTATATGTGTATTTAAGAGCACTCCCAAGTCTGAGAAGTGTGTTGTCATGGAATACAACAAGACAGTCTGTGTTTCTAAAATGTCTAGGTAAAATCTCGTGGATCTGAAGAAAGTGCTGGCCAGGATGAAGCTGAGAAGCCAGTCAGTGACATTGATGAGAAGCCCCTTCCTGCAAATGAAGATAAAGACATAACAGGTAGCGCTTTGCATCCATCAACTGGTGCTAGAAGCATCATGTTGACTATGTTTGTTAGCTTGTGTTCCCCCCCCCCCCAAATATCTGCATCCCAACATACATCCCATTACTTACATTACTAGCAGCAGTGCAATCGCTGTTGAGTCACTTGTTCCAGAGCTGCACTTGATGCTGCCCCTGGTTTAGTTTGTTGTGTGCTGCATTGCTAATAACAGCTGTCCCATTGGGAGGGAGAAGAGAAGTTCTGGCATTGCCATGACCCATATATAATAGTTGGCCCAGGAGCTGCACACCATTTACCTCCCAATGGAACTCCGTAGCTTTGAATCATACGGGGATGTCTCTCTGCAAATTGGCATGTGGTAACTAATTTTTTCCTCTTTCCTAGACTTTTGTGAATCAGCTGCCTTGAGTGCAGACGAGCAGTCAGCTACAGACCTTTGGGCCCTGATCAATTCACTTGCTGCTAAGATGACTTCAGAAGAACTTCTTAACTATTCAGGAAATGAACTCTTTGAAATGCAAGAGAAACTCCATAACATGACAGCCTGTATTATGAAAACTTTGCAGACACGCTGGAAATCTCCACCCCAAGAAAGCACAGTTTAGCCATCTGTTTTTAAAGAGTAGACTTTGTTCCAAGACATTTCTTTTCTAGACTCCCATACTTTTATTTGCATTGAACCATTAGTTTTACAGATTGTTTTAAGTAAAAGTAATTTTTATACTTTTAAGTTTGATATAACATCAGGGTATGTGTATCATAACAGTTTTAAGTTCTGCACGCTCATACAGATTTCTTTCGTTACAGCTGTGCACCATTTCATCAAACTTACTAAGATGTGCAAAGCCTGTGAATTTAATGTGTAGTATTTTAACGATATTTTTCAAATGCTAGCATCTTTGATGCAGTGATGCCTCACACCTGTTGGAAAAGGCTGGATTTCATTGCTGTGAATCAAATTTAAAATGAAGCTATTTAACAAAAATAGTCTATCTGCTTATTTTGAAAATGTTCGGTTTCATACCTTCTCATTTTTAAAACGTGCATGCTTTATCAATACCTAAAGACTGTCTCCAGTGACTTTTCAGTCAATGGTACACAGTCTCTTTTTGCATGCATTTAGTATGCAAAGAAGAATATTAATACGCAATTCTCATGGGCATTCTCAGGATCAAATCACATCTCCGTAGTTTTTTCCTTTTTTTACCAAACAGAGCTATGTTCTCTCTACTTGCTGAATCATACATAGATTGGAAATGAATAACTTTGTATATTATGTACAGATTTATCAATTGCAGATGTTGTAAGTTATGATCTCTGCATAAAATGCACTGTCTGGTATCTTTGGAGGGGGAAATCTTGACTGTATAGAACGTTATATGTTTACCGGTATGGACAAAGATGTGAGATCAGTTCACCTGTTAGGAAATAAATATATATAAATAAAATAATGCAATATTTTTATTTGCTATCACATTTTTCAGTAGATTCGATGTCTTGTACTAAAAAATCTGGGTGTTGACGTGGAGAACTATCATGCTAACACTTCCTCAGAGCATCAGATTTTGTAGGTGAAGAGGTGGAAACACTTGCACATGAACTGGAGTCCACAGATCACACAATCCATAGTTCCCAGAAGGTCTCCCTTGTTTCTCTTGTGCTGAGCATACCAACCAACCCATCTGTTTTTGTTATTTTAAAACATCTCTTCAAGATCTAAACTTACTTTGAACTTTAGCCTCTTCACACCAAGATTTGGCTGTTCATCCTTATTTAACTATTTGCCTCTTATGCACATCCCTTGAAGACTCAAGGTCATCAGACTTAGCATTGATTCCAACTTCCGACTATTCAATTTCAGGTTCTCCATTCGAACAGATACCTTGTGATGTTATTAATTTTGCTTTCAATAAACAAATGGGACGTAAGTGCCCTTTCATTGGTCTGTAGCTCCCCAGAAGCCATAGTGGGCTGCCCTCCAACTTCTGGAGGGTCACACATTCCCCATACTAAGTACACGTAACAGTTCATCAGTGCTTACATGGAAATTTGCCTTGAAGTGCTTTGCTTTTATTTTTCCTGCACAGATACAGTGGGAGCAATTTTCTCTTAAATTGTAAATAAATCTTTGGATGAGAAATAATCTCATTTCTGCCAACGCCCTAGAAATAGATTATCCGGCTATCTGCTGTATTTTATCTGCATTGAGGGTTAAATAATAGGTTCATAGGCATTTCTGACATGAGGTTAGCTGTGAAAAGGGAAAGCTGAAAAACCAGGACAAGCATCAGCAATAGCACTGTTGGTGGTATAGTACCTTTTCACTAAGGTTTAGGAATGTGGTCATTCTGATGCTGAGATGCAGCCCCATCAGCTCTAGTCATCTTAGCTAATGGTGAGGCATCCAGTGTAATCAGAGAGCCACATGTTCCCCATCCCTTGCTTCATATGAATGGATTATGGCTCTGCCACACTAGGAACACTGCATAGATTTTGGTGCCCACATCTTAGAACTGGAGAAAGCTCAGAAGGCCATCCAAAATTCTCAGGATGCTGTGCAACTCTTCTTTATTTATTTGTTCGATTTATATCCCGCCCATCTGGTATATTCTACCACTCTGGGCACCCTTCTCTTAGGAATAAGTGAAACTGGATGGGGGGGGGGTGTTGGTTTAAAAAAAGACATGTAAGTTATGGGGTAACTATGTTGATTCTGTATACAGCTACTCATGGATGAGAAAATTTTTCTCCTTTTATTGAGCTGAAAATGAGAGTCATCTAATGAAGCAGAATACTGGGAAGTTCAAAACAGATAACTTGTGGAAATCATTAGCACAGAATGAGATGAGGGCCAACCCTTTGACATTAAAATGTGGAGTGGGGGCTAAAATTAGGCAGCCACTAGCATAGTGGATCCCATCTGGATTAAAACATTTGGATTCAAATCACTACTGCCTTATGGAAACTCAGAGTGTGGTAATGGTAAACCACCCTTTGAACATCTCACATATTTCAAACCCCTTGTTAGGGTCTTCATAAATCAGAAGAGACTTGACAACACAATAGAATGAAGCTCCTTCAAGGAGAATAAATTCACAGAGGCTAAGCTACTAGTAATGGCAGCTGTTTACTCCTCCCAGGATTAGAGATACCGCTTCTTCTATTTCATCACAAGATCCCTCCCAATCCTCTGTAATGGGGGGGGGGTATCATTACTGTTCATAATGCTTCCCCCCTCACACACACACACACATTGTCAACACAAATTATGCACATAAACAGATATGCAGGAGTGTGAAATTTATTAGTCACTAATGTGAGGGAATAACAGCACTGTGAGTCCAGAACACTCAGGAAGAAAAGGCATGCACCAGCGTTCTCTAAATAGACCAGAGGAGAGGCTTTTCCACGTATTTACTGGTTTGAGATGACAAGCTTTATGGTAT
Organism: Pogona vitticeps; assembly: GCF_051106095.1. Taxonomy (NCBI): domain Eukaryota; kingdom Metazoa; phylum Chordata; class Lepidosauria; order Squamata; family Agamidae; genus Pogona; species Pogona vitticeps. The sequence goes on along the minus strand of NC_135783.1, from coordinate 215,401,673 downwards.
AGTTTGCTTACTTGAAACAGAAATAAATACAGACAGCTATTTTAAAGATCTCACAGGAGAACACTACGTCATTTCAGAAGAAAACCATTAAAACCAACATCGCATGTTTCGTGTTCATAAAATTGAAGAGTGTGAAAATACCACACAATTCAAAAAAAAAAAAAGATGACAGGATGGAACTGAGATGGACAAAAAATACATATATTTCCCTTTGGTGTAAGTCCAGCTAATTCAAGGTAATGGTAGAGAAGGATAGGGTGATGTTTTCCCCTTGTTCTGTGACCAGAATCTTTAAGAATTTGGTTCTGATGGCAAATGATGGCTCCAATTTTCACACAAGAAATGAATGCATATCAACATAGGAAAACAGGTACCGGAGCGGGTCTGTTAAGGATTATAGTGGATAAATGGGTAAGGTGCCTTTTTTATTCTCCCTGTCAATATGCTGCACGGAAGCTTGCCTCCTTTTTGGCTTACATGGCTTCCACGTAGTTGGCTGGGAGCATGCCTGTCTTCCCTGTTCTTTGCACAGTGCCGTACATCCAACCTTCATCAATGCCTTGAACGTTGACAATCGTGTCGCCATCTTTGAAGGAGACCTCATCTGCATCAGCTGCTGTGTAGTCGTACATCGCACGGTATGTCTTCTGTGTTGGCCATTGTTTAAAAGAAAGAAAGAAAAGAAGAGAGAGAGAGAGAGAGAGAAAGAGAGAGAGAGAGAAAGAAAGAAAGAAAGAAAGAAAGAAAGAAAGAAAGAAAGAAAGAAAATCTTGAGTTCATCCAAGGATTGTGTCAGGGTGAACTCTTTAAACAGCAAAACTTTAAAGGGAGCATTTGATGCACATTGGGATCATCCTGTCCAACACATAACAGGTGCTGCTAACTGTGGTACCACAGATACTCTCTCAGAGGAGGACGTTCAAGTGTGCCTTGAGGTTAGCCCTTCACCCCTACAACTAAACTTACCTTCGAGGCTAACAAAAGTGATTCAGGTATCATTCAGATAGACCAAGAATTTCCCCACCGTGTCTCAGCACAGCAGCCTGTTACACACAGAGACTCATTCAGAAAGATAGCCTGCGTGCGGAAAAATCTTTTGCTCTGCCAAGATCACCCTTGCTGGATAGTAACTGATGATGCTTACCCCAGCAATGGAAGGATGTGAGGGAATGGAAGATACGGTGGTCTGCTGAGTGGCAACAGAAGAGGATCTTTGTTGAGGCAGCTCTACGGTTTTAGCATGTTTGTAGTCCACTAGAAAAGGCAATAGGTTTGGTAAGAGAAGACAAGAAGAATCAACAGATGCCAGCATTTGCAACCCATACTCAGAATAAAATGGTTTCAGAAGACTAGAAAGTGTTAGAATGGGGCTGGGTGCTGGTGGTATTTCATGCAATCATGGCAACAATGGGCACAAAATTGATGCAAACTGATGACTCTGTAACATAAAATGATGTGGATCTTTCTACAAATTTCCAAATGTAAAAAGAGGCCGTGTACAAATTTCAGCATGGTGGCAAAATAAAAGGGAAAATAGAAAAAGCGGGGGAAGGAGAGAACAACATGGCAAAGGTCCCATGGTGTTTTAAGGACTAACTACAGTAATGTATTTCAGCAGGCACTTCACCTGGTGGATCAAAACTCTCTTTTTCAGACACAAGGAAAGGAAGTATGTGCCTTCTTATACTCATACATATCCCCACAGTGGTAGACTTCAGGACTAGAGGAGAGTACACGTAACAGACAAAATGACCAGTGGCAACTTTAGCATAGTAAACTGCAACCAGAGTAGGCCCTTTTGAATCAGTGGAATTAAGGAACAGTTGACCCACCAAATCTCCAGTAATTTAGTGGGCGTACTCTAGTGTAACTTATTACATTAAGCAACAGAGTTCCAGCCAGTGGTTCATTAACACAGGGATGAGCTATTTGAGATTGCAGGCCCCCCAACTTTTTTCAAGTCCCAACCTCCTATTATAATAGTCAAGTAAACTGCAACCCTCTCCCCCCCCCACCATGTCTGCATAAAAATCCTTTTGTAATGGGATAAAGTCATCCCCTCTCAGAAAGTAGAGGCTTCTTTCTCCCCTAAAGACCCTGTTTTTCATACATACACATACACACTTAACTTTATTATGCCACTCCCCATTGTCAAGGAAGAAATTATTTAACAAGGGCTACAAAACACATATAAGGTGACCCGCAACCCTGCCCCCAGAAAATACTTCACAACCCCCTTGGGGGTCATGTCCTCCGGGTGACGACACATTGCTCTTGTCAGATAAACTGCTATTACCAGGTAGACCCCGGCCATCACAGAAATGCTGAGGGTCAGAGTCCATTTCCCTTCCATGGTATTCATCACTACTTTTTACACCTGGGGCCGACTGGATAGCTGAAGTAAGGTGGGGCACCTGGCTGCAGAACCCAAGCCAGGAGTTCAATCCCCCACAGTGTGCCTCCCATGAGAAGAGCCAGCCTGTGTGGCCTTAAGCAAAATGCACCGTCCCAGGGCGCCCCCAGAAGAAGGGAATGGGAAACCACTTTATACCCAGAAAACCCTGAGAAGGGTTGCCACAAGACAGCACATACTTATTCTACAGCTATAGCGATATACAGTTGTGACGTGTGCCATGACGTCACCTGCCTGTCTTGGCTAAAGCTGGAGTTTCCTGGCCTATGGCAGGGCAGGAGGTGGGTCTTAAAGGGGTGGAGTTGGTGTATATAAGGGGTGTGTGCAAAGAGGGAGAAGGTTGTTGTTGGGGAATTAGAGAGTTGGAGAGTGAGAGGGTTAGATATAGGTTAGGTACCTGAGTGTTAAGTAACTAAGAACTGTGCAGGGTTAAGGTCTGAGAAATATAGTTTGACAAGTGATTCTTTTACCCAGTGATTTCCATTTTATTTTTGTAATCAATAAAACATCATTTTTATTTTGAAATCCATACAAAGTCTGAAGTGTCAGGTTTATGTGTGGTTGGTGGCAGCGAAGTGTGTATGTGTGTGTGGAGGATCGTGACCTGTCATCTCTTGTGGTGACGTAGGAGGAGGTGGCAGTCGCGACAACAGTATTATAAAGTTGCTTTATATTTGTCAGTTCCCAATTGGTATGGCAGCTGTACATTGTAATCAAGCTACAAAATGACCTGCAAAGGTTATCTTTCAAAATCACTTGTTTTGTGCTACCTGGCTGGCAAAAAGGGCAGCATTTCCCCAGTCTGCCGCAGGATTCTCGGTCTCACCCACTTGATAGATCCATGCACAGTTGCTTCCACTTCTGCATAATGATGTCCCTTAACGATAGCTTTGTGTAACTCCCACCCTTACTACACTTTGCAATGGCAGCAAGCCTTTAAGTATGCTATTTATGGAGGGGAATTCTTCTATCTTTGTTCTTGAGCACAAGTGATTGGTTTGTCCAGAGCCACCATGATGGAGCTCAAGGAGGAACCATCAAGATGCACTGCTATGTTTTATAATTTAACTTCAAACATATCAAGAGTCAAAGGCCTTTGAACTTTGCCATGGATCGTCTTCCTTCCCTGCTCTGCAGTTTCTTTGGGTCCCCCACATTTCATGCAGTACTGATAGAAGTGTTCCGCTTCTTGTACCTGTGGCCGTTGTGTTATAGAAGCCTCCATTGCTGTAATAGGACAGGTGCTGGTCAGCTGGCTCTGAATGCTCAGATTTTTCATCCCCACCACTGAGGCTGAGTGCACTGGCAGAGCGGGATTGCTCTCGGCTGCGTCGCTGGGCTTGAACTGGGTATCGGAGACACAGAAATTAGAGGGAGGGGGACCATGTCACCCATGACATCAGCATATTCAGCTAGAAGGGAAATGATCTACAAATCTGAATAAGGTGACAGTATATTTGAGGACAGCTTGTAGAAATATCACACCTTGCATCCATCCACATCAACACCCCATGCAGTCAAAGACTGGCCAACCTACCAGTGATCAAGTGTAAGCTTCTAGACTGAATGTTGTCTTCTGCTGGGTCATAGTCAAACACTGATCCAGGATTAGTCCGCCACACACGAAGATCTGCAAAAGACATGTCACTGGCAGTGAAGCTGGCCTATGTCATCATGCCCATGGGTGTCTGATAGCACTGGAATACTGCCTTGCTCTCTTTCCTCCTCCTCCTCCTCCTCCCTGCAGCCCTGTGTGCCATCCACCAGCTCCTGGGAATCTCCTGGCCAGTTTGAGGGTGCACGGGAGCTTGCAGGCAGGAATGGGGATCATTCTTTGCCTGATTCAGCTGCCAAAAGCAGCCTGTCAGTAAAACCATCCCATTGGATCCCAGCCCATTGTGTCCAAGATTTCCCCCCTTTCACGTCTAAAACCAAAATGTTCAAAAATGAGTATTTGTAGCATTCACACACCTGAAATCTAATTCTGGAATCTAAAAGGCAAAATATATATTTAAGAAATCCTTTTACAACCCACAGTTGAAATATGACTTGGCTGAAATGCTTGATCAACAGGAGAGAACATATTTTTTTCTATATCCTATTGCAGTTAACAGCCGCAACAAAATTGCTGTTAACAACATTGTTAATGACAGCAACAACATCATTAGAGGTGATCCCCCTACATCAGTGGCAAAGGGCATGAACTTGTGTGTGTTCAAGGTTCTGTCTCTGGCACCTGGCAACTGTGTGTTCCAGGTGCCCCACTGAAAAAAGAGTGTGGCTATCACATTCTATGCCAGCGGAATGTTCAGAATGATAATCTAAGGGGTTAGGCCAAATTCAGATTACAGTGGGGTCTTGACTTGAGAACTTAATCCGTATTGGAAGGCGGTTCTCAAGTCAAAAAGTTCTCAAGTCAAATCTGCATTTCCCATAGGAATGCATTGAAAACCATTTGATCCGTATCTGCTCTTTTCCGTCCATAGAAACTAATGGGAAGCTGCTATTCCGCCTTTGACCACTAGAGGGGGGACATTTTGTTTCTTTTTTTCTTAGGTCAAGAAAGGTTCAGGGAAGGCAGGGAAAATACAGTCCAGGCAGTACAGGACCAGGCAGTCTGAAGACTGTCTCCCAATCCACTCTCTAAACACTGGGAGGAGTGAGGAAGCAGACAGGCACCCTTTTCACTGGCCAACAGTTAACTGAAAGTTCACATTTTGCACTTTCCCTGCCTCCCACGTGGGTTTTTTCAGTTCTTAACTCAAATCTAAGTACTTAAGTCAAGTCAATATTTTCCTATGAGAGCGGTTCTTAAGTCAAAATGTTCTTAACTCAAGCCGTTCTTAAGTCAAGACCCCACTGTATGCAGTGGTGTTTCAGGAATACACAATACTGGGCTAGGTGATTCATCTAAGCATAGAAGTGCTTCATGTGAGTTAGTTCCATGAGTCTCCTTGGAAAAACACAAGGTTGCATTGGTGAGTGCTAGGAAGAAGTGATTTGTCCAGGCAGATTTAGTTAACTGGAAACAATGAGCGGTACAGGATTCAGGGCTGGTGCCAAGTTATACCAACCTAATGAGACAGAAGTAATTGGTTGTGAAATCATAGCTCTACAATTTTCTGCCATCTATGGTTAACTATGAACAGGTTTTATGGGATCAATTTACAAGGCACAATTCAGCATAACATACCAGTGTAGTTATTCAGCTCTTGGTCATAGTCTGTCCGCTTGCGCTCCATTTCCACGACTCGTCTCTGAATGCCTCTGTAGTTGATATCACTGAAGTCCTGCATGTTCTTCTTTACACGTTCTGTTATGGGATCTGTAACTACTGGTGTGAAACTGCCTTTGCTCTTCTCAAAATCTTCATGGTATTTCACCTGGAATTTATAAGACAATGACGGGCTTATTGCAGATTTATCTTAAATCTGGGTACGGGAACCTGCAGCCCACAAGCCTAACCCTGCCCACTTCAGGCCAAAACCTTGTCCCTTCGAATGGGAAAGGAGGCCCCTCAGATTACTCATTACAGAAAATGGTGGACATTTCCAGGCAACCCCCATTCTTATAACCAACCGGAGACAGTGGGGGTTCCTTCTCCTGATTTCAGCCAATGTTTCCAAGAACTCCTGGAGACACTGGAAGAGAGTGTTTTGCTTCGTGGAGAGAATCATAGAATAACAAAGTTGGGAAGGGCCTACGAGGCCATCGAGGCCAACCCCCTACTCAATGCAGGAATCCAAATCAAAGCTGTATCATCTGGGGAGGAAGCAGGGAGTGACGTTTATTATGGAAAGGCTCTGTGTAGTACTTTGGGCCCTGGAAGGCTGCAGATGAAAGAGTCTGATCTCATTTCCTTTCTGCTCCCCACCTCTGCCTGATTATATAATTTGTGTTTCTGCTTACCTTGTGTCACCTCCTAGTTCAGAAATGTGTTAACAGTGTGAGGTACACCCAACGCCTGCATACTCTGTGACCACAAAAAATTGATTCCAGCTTTTTCCTCTTAATGTTGTGCTCAGAACAACTGGATTTCAACACTGAATGTTGCTTGGTAAATTGCAATGGTGGTTTCCTTGTGCTCAAAATCAAAAACTTTTGAGCCTCAGAAACAGCTGTACTTACTGTGGAAATGTGTCGCTGTGTCTCCCGAACACGTCTCATTTCAGGGGTATCCAGGACAAAAGCTGCTTTACCTTGTACTTGTTTCCGGAAACTATCTGAATAGAGGACCTGACAAAATGAGAGAGTGTCAGTAAAGGGGATCCAGCCAGTTAGAGATTTGAAAAGATATTTCACATAGAATGGATATGGAATGAAGGATGGATGAAGACATCTCGAAGAGTGTGGCAAACAGCTTGTGTTAACTAGAAGTGCACCTGTTTCCACTGCCTTTCACTAATTCCAAATGGCAGGTTGATTGATTTTCTCAGACCTTAATCCACCATACCCTTGAAATTTCTAGGTGGATGGCACCAGAAGTAACAGTATGATAAACCCAGCTCCACCTTCCTTCCTGTGGTAGACACTCTGAACAGACACAGCCAGACATGGCCAAACAGCACTAGGCACCACTGCCTTTTCCAGGGCGCCTCTTCCCCTTCATTCCTGTGTCTCAGCTTCAGGTTAACTAGGGATCTGCAAGAAACATGGGGCTGAGCCATCCCTGGCATGACTGGGCAGGTTGAATTTGCCTCACTGGATAAAGAGGTTCATGCCTCCCAATGAAATGTCTTTTGTGGGAACAAAGAAATGTCTCTTTTCCCCCTGAGTGTCAAAAAACAAACAAACAAACAAACAAAAAACAGGACCACTGCTGGTTAATGAGGATCAGGCAGGGGTTCTTAAGCTCACCATTTTAGGGAGGTCTGCCCTGTACCAGTTACAAGCCATGTATGAGCAGGATTGGACTCTGCCAGGGCTTCCCTCACATGCCAGCTAGGTCGGTATGTTACTTTTAATTTTTCAGTCAGGATTGTATATTCCTGAGACATTTTAGTTGGCTCATTTCATGCTTCACTTGACTTTAAAAACAAATTTGCTCTCCTTGGTTTCCACTGGGAAGTGGATTTTTTAAATTATTTATTCATTTATATTTTGCTTAGCCTCAGTGCTTGGCAAATACCCTAGCCTGTTTCTAAGATATTCCAAGGTATTTAAAGGAAAGTATGAGAAAGGGGTCTATTATTCTATATTTACTAAAGATCTAAGACTGGATTCCTATGAGTCCATGTAATGAGTTACTAAATAGTCAGTAAGATGTATTAATTACAATCATCACTCAGGAAGACAAAGGGCATTTTGCAGTTCAAGTCCCAAGCAGCAGTGAATTATGTAGCTATGTACTTTGTTCGGTTCATTTTCAAATGGTTCTGTTAGAAACAGCCCATGAACCACCACAGGGAAATGGAGACTCTCCTAGTAAAATGTCAGCGAAGTGTACCATTCTATGTCAAAATAAAACTACCCTGCTTCACCCTAGGTGCCAAAACTGAGCCCAAGCAAGGTCTCCTGAAAGGACACCAACAACATTTCACAGGCTGAAAACTTCAGCTAAAGTAGAAGGAATGAGGATTCCAGCATTGTGGGGGAAGTATTTCCATATCCTTTTCATGTAAACTTGACACCAAGGAGATACTGTGCGCCCAGTTATTTTTTCATAGATCATGAAGAAACATAATGAAGGTAAATTCCAATCTACAGTATTTAAATGAAACCCAGCACCCGATAAAAGCAAAGACCAGCATCTGAGGGTCCAGCTCCCTCAGACTAGACCTGTGGGCTACAGAACCAAGAGGTTTACCACAACTTGCCTCCTTTTGAGCCAGCCACGGGGATCCCTGCTCAGAAATTGTATTTAGGTACAATGCAGACAGTTTTTTAAAATAAAATAAAAAATAGTTAAAACAAAGGGAACTACAACACAGAACCAAAGTCCACATGATGTAAGTAACTGAAAGGTAAGATAATAGGAACATTTTAGATGGTTAAACTGTTATTTGACATCAATGGTTACTTTAGAATCCTAAAACTATGTATTAAATCTAATTGCTACACCACTAGGGGGGATTAGAATTAGAAATGTTATATGTTTAAGTGGTATTTTAATATTTTAACAGTCAAAAATAAAGCTATAATAATATTAATAACTTACACTATATTAATAAATTAAAATTAATAGGTTAAAATAAATGAAATTAATAAATTACAAAGTTAATCATTGGCCAGTATTTTTAACTTAAAGACAGAAAAGGATTATACTTTTTAAGGTGTTAAAAATGCATATATTCTAGATCATCAATTTGTTCTCCTGAAAAAAATACCGAGCTAATGTTTTCTTGATTGCGTCTAGCTCTCTCCATCTCTGGAGTGACAGATGTCGGGGTTCCTTTTCCCATGCTTTCTTTGTACAACACCTATACAGCATACAAGAAAGTGTCCAGAAATCAAAAATTAGATGACGGTTGGTGAACCACTGTGTTTAGTCGTGTTACTGTTTAATCATATGCAGCATGGCGGGTGAGGATCAAAAATTCAAGAAATAAAACGATTAAAAAGTTAGATTAAGCAAAAAGAAAAAAGGGGAGGAAGGATAACATCTTTTAAAAACACAGTAACAAAAATGAAAAAGAAATAAAAAATATAAGGAGTGTTTTCTTAGTAATATGAAAATAGGTGAGACTGGGATAAATTATACGCAGGACAAGGTTGATCAGATGTGTTATTCTTTTAGAAAACATCATTTCCTTTTCTTTTCTTTTTAATTAAAAACAGGTTTTGTTTTTCTTTCAGTACCGAGCTAACGTTTTCTTGATTGCGTTTGGCTCTTTCCATCTCTGGAGTGACAGGTGTTGGGGTTGCTTGCCCCAGATTTTCTTTGTACAAGACCTAAAGATTGTAGAAAGTACCCAAAAAATCACAAAATATAATTCATATAAAATAGTACTTCTGAGGGGGGGGGGAAATAATGGGAGACAAATTCTCAAAAATAGGTACAAGGGAGATAAAAACTGATGATAATAAAAACTATGTAATGTTCAGTGTAAAACTGACAGCTGAAATTGAAACCAGCTTTCATAAAAATCTCTACCCTAGCCCACACAGGAGCCTATATGTCCTTAACTATGTTTATGATCTTCCACACAATTGTGTGAGACTGGAGGTGGTCCCAGAGGTCTCTTAATACTACCATTCAACAGATGCAAGCCACTATCCTTTTGCTAGTCCCACTGATGCAATAGGATTTACATAGGGGTTGACTAAACATTCAGCAACTGATTGCATGGGTCCTCTTTTGGTTGGGACTAGCAACAGGATCCTAGCCATAGAGCACTTATTTCATCTCTTCTGCCTTTATTGGATCCTTGTCTTGTTAGAAGTTGTCACATGATGCAGAAGGGTTACAAACTGAATTCAGGAACATCTGGACCACAACCAACACCACCCTATGAAATTCTGTGTCTCAGGTGGGGCAATAGCAAGCTAACAGCCTTGTCTAGAAGCACACTAGGTACCACTGAAATCAGACACGTGAGGAAATGCAATATCCATTTTAATCTTCCCACATCTACACTGCTTGAAGTCACATCTCACTTCTTTGACAAACACTAGTCATACACAAATGATATAGTCAAAAAGTTGCACTCAGGAATCAACTGTTTTTTGACAGACAAATGCAATGCTAAACGAAACATCCAAAAAAAAAAAAAAACCACAACAGAATATTTACAGAGTAAATTAGGAATGTGAAGTAATTAAAACTAATATTACTTGAAAGATAAGACTCTATCCAGTTAGCAGCATCCATTACTATCTATCAGCTGTTCCTTATCAATGAAATGATGGTTTCACTGGTTTAAAAACAAGAGTATCTTGGGTGTCCATCAACTACTTAGGGTTCTTTTTCCTGTTTAAAAAATGCTACTGGTAAATCACTCAGGTGGCCAGTTTGTCTCTTCAGTGGGCCACTTTGAGATACTGAAGGAGGAGAGGAGAAACGCCTGATATCGAATTTTCTCTTTCTCAATCCTGCACAATAAGATACTGTCAGTGAAAGCACATGTGTACAACTCTGCTCGGCTAGCTGCTAACGTTGCTTCCCTGAAGGCTATTACCATTTTCCAGAAGTGCCTGGTGGGGAGTGGGATGGACAGTGGGGCAGGACAGCGAGCCCAAGCTACAGATGATGCTGTTTAAGCAACATGGGAGAGACAGGCAATGAAGAGACCCCGGGGATGGTAAGAGCCACAAAGGCCAATTGGCCACAAAGGCCAATTGAGAAAACCAGTGAAGATTATGGCAAACATCAGTTTGATTTTGTTTTGTTCTTTGGCATTTATTGATATAACAGGAAAGGACTTGTTGAGCTGAGAAGAAAGGGAGGAAGACTGACTTGTTGAATGAGTTAGCCTTCCTTAGGCCAAGATTGAATTAAGGAGACATTTTGCTCTTCCAGGATTAAGAGGTGCTTAATGGCCTTTGAGGGTTCTGATGACAAAGAGATGCATGTGCTTCTAATGAGGAGACAATGTGCATCTCACTTAGATTAGGCATCCTTCAGTCTCGAGAGACTATGGTAACGTGCTCTAAACTTGTGTCTAGTGTGGCTGAGAAGGCCAGTTGGAGAGTGACAGTCCCTTCCACACTTACTACATGATCACTTTTTGAGATGGAGTCTCAGAATTGCAGATTCCTTCCTGTGTATTGCAGCAAGTCCTGAATCATGAACGCAGAGCTTTCTGAAGACTTAATTTTGTGTCCATGCATCAAAAGCTAGTTTAGTGCCCATTCTCTAGAAAGCCACTACCAGCAGGGAACCAGTTTAGAAAGGAACAGCACTAATGAAATCATGTTATCTTTTCCTCCTGTGCTACCCTTTGGAACAACTACGAATGGCAGATAAGAGTAAATGCTGCATTTTTATGTTTCTGTAACTCTGATTGAATACCTGGTACTTACCTAAGAATGTGATTAAAGGGTTAATGTAAAACAAAACATGTCTTCTTCTTATAGCTATAGTAATTATTTGAACACTAATTTGCACAGGGTTTGTCTCAAAAAGTAAGTGATATTGATCAACATTCTAGAGTCTGGCTGGATAGAGTCCTATAGTCATCATTTCAAGGTTATGACAGCTATTTAAATGTTACTGTCAGAATATTAATATTATCTAAATTATTTCATGAGTAAAGGTGAGTATTTTATATAAGGATCAGTATTTTAAATAAGAAAGTAGGATTTTAGATATTAGAGGGGAAATTTTTCTGTAGTTTGTTAAGATGTTATTATTTAAAGAAACACCACAGATTTTCCTCAATGTACCGAGCTAATGAATTCTTGATTGCGCTTGACTCTCTCCATCTCAGGAGTGACAGGTGTCGGGGTACCTTTCCCCAGTCCCTCTTTGTATAAGACCTACAGGGTACAAAAGGGTATCCAGAAATCATATAATGGCAATGATTGCAAATAGATATTAGCAGTTTATAATGTTAATGCTCGGAGCACACCGGCTCCCAGGAAAGCTGGCGGGTTATTGATTTGTATCATCTAGAACAGAGACTTTCAATCAATATCCATACAAGAAAATAATGAGTCCATTGGACACAGAAAATACAAACCAAGCACAGTGTTGGCTTAAAAAATAATAATAAAAGAAAACAGTAAGTTAAATCCTAGTGCTATTGTGTTATAGCTTCAGGAGCAGAAACAGTTTAAAGGGTAGTTGTATGCCAAGAAGTGAAAGAGTACTGTTTTTAGTTAGATAGGACGTATTACATACATCCAATAATGTTATTTAATAAATCACTCCAGTCTATATACACACACACACACACATACACACACACACACACAGAGTCCTCCACTTGGTCTTTTTGAATACCGAGCTAATGTGTTCTTGATTGCGCTTGACTCTCTCCATCTCAGGAGTGACAGGTGTCGGGGTACCTTTCCCCAGGCCTTCTTTGTACAAGACCTACAGGATACAAAATGGTATCCAGAGATCACCAAATAGCACTGATCAGAAATAAATATTAATAGCTCAAACACTGTTAATACTTGGACCACACCAGCTTCCAATAAAGCTAGTGGCCAGTTGATTTTAGTGTCATCTGAAACAGAGACCTTCAATCAGCCTTATTGGAAAGAATCTAGTAGGATGAGAAAGTTGGAAAGCTTAAAAATATATATATTAAAAAATGAACATTTCTGTGTTTGCCAGAAAATTAAAATGATGAGTCAAGCCCTAGTACTACTATGTTAAAGCTTAAGTAGGAAGGGAAGGCTCGAAACAGGAGGTAGGCATGTTGTGCTAAGAAGTGAATTGGCTCTCTTTTTTTGGTTAGAAAGCATAAATCATCAACACGTCTAAAGTTATTTTCAAGAACTGAAGTTTCTTTTTTTTCTTTTCCTTCTTTTGAATACCGAGCTAATGTGTTCTTGATTGCGTTTGACTCTCTCCATCTCAGGAGTGACAGGGGTTGGAGTTGCTTTCCCTACATTTTCTTTGTACAACACCTGCAGGACAGAAGAGCAGCCAAATGAGGCAATAATAATAATAATAAAATATCCTATTTGTGTTACTGAAGCTCTAGGGTAGATTTAATTGGGAAACGGTTATTTTGCTCAAATTTTTTGTGTTAAGAGTTTGGAAACAATGCATCAAGTCTTTTCATTTAATCTGGAGGAAGCAAACACTAGTTTTGTTTAATGTATCACTGTTGTGTGAATAATTGGATTTATTATTATTTCTATTATTACGATTGTTTTGCGTCTGTGTATACCGTGTTTCCCCGAAAATAAACAGGGTCTTATATTAATTTTTGCTCCAAAAAACGCATTAGGGCTTATTTTCAGGGGATGTTTTATTTTACAGTCATATCTTCTTCTGGTTGCCACACCATGGTGGAGGGCAGGGTTTCACTTAACCGGGGCTTATTTTGGGGGTAGGACTTATATTACGAGCATCCTGAAAAATCATCCTGGGGTTTATTTTCAGGTTAGGTCTTATTTTCGGGGAAACAGGGTAGCATGCACAAATGCAAAACAATCAGGGTTATAAGAAAATGGATGTTTTGGAAGGAATCTAAAAATAAAATAGAGGAAGGAAGGGAAGGTTAAAGTTTCATAATGTGACACTAGGTGTCGTAAATGATGTAAGGCAAAGAAAAGGATTGCACAACATATATAAAGCTTTCATCAGGAATAAACTAGGATGGCAGGTGGAAAGATGATTTGTATTACAAACAGCATCAAAGTAGCTGCTTTTCCAAAAGTACCGAACTAAAGATTTCCTGGTTGTGTTTGACTCTCTCGATCTCTGGAGTGACAGGAGCTGGGGTTCCTGTCCCCAGCGTTTCTTTGTATAAGACCTGTGAGGTAACAAAGGGGTAAAAAAAATAATAAAGGGAGGAAAAGAGCTGTTAATTAGAGTCTGCCCCAGAAAGAGATAGCCTTAAACCTCATGGGTCTGAGTGTAATACTTTGAAAGTTGTGAAGTGAATGGCTTGCCATGTCATATTTCTACAATATGTTTCCTGTGGTTTTTTGCTTTTTCTATCCTGCTACATTTCAAGATGGGTGCATATATGTGATGTAAAAATGGTATCATCTAGCCAGATTCAGAGAATTTTGATACCCAGAATTTTTATGGGAGATTCAAGACTGTGCTTAATAAATTAGAATTAAAAGTAAACGAATGGATCAGATGCAAGGAACTAAGAAAGTTTTGAGATTCCATGATCAAAAATGTGGTGCTAAGGATGAATTTTAAGTTTGGACAGTGGATAAAGCTTGAATTTATGTAGGAACATTTTATGTTCATTAAAAATTTCTTCTTTTATCAGTAGGTGTTCCTGCAGATTTTTCAGTTTCTAGATTCTTAACAGGATAGTTCACACACTTCTTCCTATAAGGCATGTGCAGAAATAATGCAAGAAGTAGCCAAGAAGAGAGCAAAGAAACCACTGTGAAAGATATTACAAGTTCAACATTTACAGGGGGCAGAAATGTAACATGTATGTGAATCTAGAATTGCAGCCAACATTAATTGTAAATGTTCAAGCATGCTTCGAGTTGCATAAGATACAAATGATTCGCAGGTCTTATTCTTCAATCCAAAAATATTGGTTACAAAATGATATTTCTCACTAGCCCTTGGGAGATGAATTTTGGTCTTACAACATGCTCTATCTTTTGTTAAACCCAGCTGGAGATTCAGACCATGAGCTTTTTATGACATCACATGAAAACAATAGTGACTTTAAAAAATGAGGAAGTTTAACAAAGAGAAAGTTTGAGGATAATGAAGAAATGTGGTTAAAATATTGGAGATTATTGAGTTAAAAAACATGAGAGCAAAAATGTAAACAAAAATGAAAAACTTAATAAGATAATACGCTAGATTTTACAAGTCAGTTGTAAGTAAAGGGTAGAATGAACGCCTAACAATTATGATTGAAATGCTAAGTTTAATCAGGTGAAAAGGGAGCTTTATCTTGTTAAATACATCACACATCTACAGTTTTATTGAATTCACGTAACCCTTCTTCTAAAACATCAGAGGACAGTTTTCCTTTTCTTCAGTTCCCCAAAGCCTTTGCCAAAATTTTGCGTGAACGTATATGTCAACTGCTGGAGATCAGTTATACATGTTTATCCTATCACCATCATTTGTCACTTTTATATCCCACCTTTCTTCGCATGAGCCCAAAAACAGAGTTGCTGGTTCTCCTTCCTCCCACTTTTATCACCATAACGACTCCATGAGGTAAGTCAGGCAGGGAAATTATGACTGCAGCCAAAGGTTACTCTGGCTGAGTGGACGTTTGAGCCCAGAACTTCGGAGTCCTAGGTGAAAACATTTACCAAACACCTCAGAGGACACAGATCAGCCATACTAATCTCATGCCTTACATATATGTACTCAGAAGTAACTCTGGCTGAGTTCATTTTGGCTTACAGTCAGATCACAATCCTACTTCTACTTATAAAACAGAAAATTACTATATTTTCCTATTAAGAAGTAAGACCTTTTTGGAAGTACTTCCAGGAAAGTAGCTGTTTGCAACCTCATATCAGCAAAAACTCTGAACCAACTTATACTCTAAAACAACAACAACAAACCAGTGGAGTTTGGTCTGGAATATAATATTGACATAAAGTAATATCACAACAGAATTAATTTAATTTACAATGCAGCACAGACAGGGCTCTTCTAAGTCCCATTCATTTTAAAGGGAAGAGTTACGTATCTAGAGATAATAGTGAGTGAAAGTAGGAAAATCACTAATGGAGTAGCTCAGTTACTAGAATCAATGATTTTAAAAAGAAGATATTTCATGTTTTTAAGGAGGAATCACACTTCTAATGGTTAATTACAAGTTGAATAATGTTAAAGGGCATTTTTAATTATAAAAATACCGAGCTAAAGTTTTCTTGATTGCGTTTGACTCTCTCCATTTCTGGAGTAATAGGTGTTGGAGTTCCAGAGCCTAAATTCTCTTTGTACAAAACCTGTGAAACAAGGGAGTGTTTAAAAAAAAAGCTTTAAGTGGCAAATATTCAAATATGTAACCAGTACAAAGAATACAGTGCAGTTTGCTACAGTTCCTCACAGAATCTACAACACAGGTCCAAAATAAAACACAAAGAAAACTGTCTGCACACCACATTTGATTATAAAAATCAGAGTATTATGAAAAACAAAAACTATGCCCTAATTCAACTGTTCCTATCCACAGGTGTACATCAGGGCCCCCATCTAAAAATACTGTTTTTATATGATTTTATCTACTATGGTCTTGAGGTAAAGAAGACTTTGAACCTAATGTCTTCTCTTCCACCGTGCAATGTGAGACTATGATGTGTATGTATAAAAATGGGAGGCTAAATACACGCCCACATTTGTGGCAGAATTTATTCCAAGGAAAATTATATAATATCCTGTATATTTTTGTTTTCCAGTCAAAAGATCCTAAACAGTTTTTGAATGCTAATATTCATTAGGAATAAAACATAACAAAGTTAACGTTTCATAATCCTCCTTTGGTGAAAAACTTGTTAGTGTTTTATTTTCAACTTTGCACTGCATCAATATAGGGATGCCAAAAGCTATTTAGAGACATTTCCTGTTATAAAGAAATGAGGAATCCACTTTGAATATCATTTGTTTTTAAAATAAGAGGTAATATTATCTTATATGAGTACAGGCAGGGGAAAGAAAGAAATGTGATTTTAAAAAAGGAAAAGTTTCAAATCACCTCAGAACTGCAAGGTATAGTTAGTGTTTTCAATTGCCACTTCAGTTACTAACATTTTAGTGGTTTAAAATGGGGAGGGGTTGATATTCAAAGTCTTGTGGAAGGATTAAAATATCAGATGGATTCTAGCATGGGGTGTCTGCTGGTTAAAAGGGTTTCTTGATAGAAATTTCACGCTATACCGAGCTAACGTTCTCCTGGTTACGCTTGACTCTCTCCATTTCCGGGGTAACAGGAGTTGCCATCCCTGTCCCTAAATTTTCTTTGTAAGCCACCTGTGAGGGTACAATAAAGGATCCAGAAAAGGCACCAAAAATAGATGACATTCTTATGGCTGAATTGTGACTAGTACATTGTAGTAACAGCGCAGGATTAAATCCCATGCTTGGACTAGTATTGAAAAGTGAAAGAAAGCCAGGAAGGATGATTAGATTATTCATTAAACATGTGAATGAAAATGGAAGTCAAAAGTAGTAAGTTAAGGGAAGCCAATGTGTGGAAAGGGACGAATGCTGTTAATCTGAATGAAGACCGTAGGTGTCATTTGTCATAGCTCACTTTCTTCTTGTTCTTCTCCTTTTTAAAAAAGATATTCCAATGTGCACAAAGTTGAAGATTAAAAGGGTTAAAGCACATCAAGAGGAAGGATGAGTCAGAAAAATGTAGTAGAATGGAGAGAATGGAAGTTAGAATATTATTTGGAAAAGATGAGTGGTTAAGGGAGATTTGATTCCATTGAGAAATACCGAGCTAATGTGTTCTTGATTGCGTTTGACACGTTCTATCTCTGGAGTAAGTGGGACTGGAGTTCCTTGCCCTGTATTCTCTTTGTACAACACCTGCAGAATACAAAGACCCATGAAGGTGAGAAGAGGGCTGATCGCTGTTTCAAGGCACACACACACCTCCCCCCACAGACTAAAAAAATATAACATAACAAAACCCCACCATTTATGCAAACATAATCTTGATTATGATACTGATGCTGCCTATTAATGTTTGGGCATAGTTCTGCAAAAAGGTAGAACTGCCCAATTAGATATGTAACAATACAGATGTACTATATGGATTATGTGTGTGGTGTTTTCAAAAGGCATTTTCTATTCCCATTAACATTTTGTATAGAGATGGTCATGAAGTTTGGTTCAGAGGTTTGTGGTGGTTTATACACACGGCACCACCTGTTCCCTTTCCCCGCCTCCCCAGTTGGATCCTCCCATCACCAGTCGGCACATGCTCTTCTCCTTCTCCTCCTCAGCTGCTTAATCAGTCCCTGGCATGAGCATGGGCTTCCCTGCTCTGCCTCCTTGGCTGATGGACCACTCAGACAAGGAGGCAGGACAGGCAACCCTGGTTAGGCAACGGAAAAGGAGGAGGAGTGTATGCTCTGACAGGCGAGTGGGTCATTGGCCAGGGAGGTGGGGAAAGAGAACGTGCATCACCCCAAGTACGAACAGGTGTGAACCTCCAAGGTTTGTGCCCACCTCTAATTTTGTATAGTTAGAACTTATTGCTTTCCCATATGTCTTTGGGGAAGCCTCAAACCCTTTGAATTATAATACTGGGAGAGATAGAGAGATTTCTATTTAATTTCTTTCATTGGTTAGTTAAGCTAAACTCTGGAAACTTCCTTCTTGGTTAAATTTGTAATACTCTGATATCCAATGACTTTAGAATTCACTTTCAGTTTTACACTGTCATGAGTTATGGCTTAAGCCTGAAAATTAACCATTAGGCAATGTCAAACAGATGTCGACTTTTTTTTTGTTTCCCAGTAAAAAAAGAGGAAAAATAGAACATCAAAATTCTTGCCCATTTAAAAAAAAACCAAAAGTCCTGCATTTCACTCCTTTAAAATTCAAGAAAAAATTATATACAATTAAGTGAATAAGGCATTCAATCATTTCACAGTGTCAGAAAAGCATATGAAGTAAATAAATGTAAAGTTAGAAACAAGAAATTGCAGTGCTTGGCTTGTATTGAAAAAAGAATTAGTACTGCAAAGAGCTCGGGGAAATGGGGAGGGGAAGAGATAAAGAGAGGAGAAGGCAATACTTATTAGATCTTCACAGCCAGAATCCTACTGACAGATCCTACAGCTGTAAGTGCAATCTCAGAAGCCCTGGAAAAATTGTCTGTAATTAACAAGGTGTTGTGCGTGTTCCTGGTTGTGCACCCGATTGTACAACAGGCACATAAGCAGGAATCCAACTGGCATCTCCTTAACTAGCTGCAAAATACTGTCACAGGTGATGAGTTACTCACACATCAGTAAATCACCAACAGAATTCTGGCCCACATGTCATAGTGCCTTAACAACTGTTCTCTTAATAAAATGCTCAAGGGACCTAGATGCCTTTAGTGGCCATGCTAGGCAAGAAAACATCTGCTTTCTTTCCAAACCAATCTGCAGAACTTTGTTACATTCACAGGTGTTTCAGTTTCTCACAAGGGAAAGGAAATCGCCCTACAGCTATTCCAGCTTTGCAAGAGCCAATTAAGATTTAATTACCTTGCACAGTTTAGTAGGAATCTGAATAAGGTGAGTTAGGTTAAGTGGCTCAGAATTTTAAACTCAAGGATCAGAGAGAACTGAGGTCTAGATTCCAAATAAGCAAATTTGAAGTAAATATTTGGAATCTCCGAAATCAGTTTATCATGGCCTGTATTTAAATATCATAAATAAATGAATAAACAAGGGGTAGAAAGTGCTGGTACGAATGCAATGGTGTAAACTGCAGCAGTGAATCGTCACCAATTAATTGGTCACCACTTGCATTTCTCGTTGCGTGCCAAGTCACAGAACTGGCATACAGGGACGAACACAAGCAGCAACTTTTAACTAATGGCAATTAACAATGTGATTTATACCATTGCACTTAACGTTGGTATAAATAACCAATAGGCTGGTGGTTACAAATAATGTAATATAATATAAAAGTAAGCAAATACAATGAGCAACAAAAAGGAAGGCCAGGATCTGACACATAATTAAGTACACTGAAAAGAGCCAACAGAGATACACTGAATCTGGATTTTCATTGTGGCCTCAGAAAACAAAAACTGTTTGTCTCTCCCTGGGGCCAAAAAGGGTATCGATATTCTCCTCTCAATGTATAAGTAACTGTCAAAATAAGTAGGCTGTCAAAGCTCCTGGAAGTTAAAAGGAAGTAAAAGTAGAGGAATATCCTTCTAAGGCTAAAGGCATGTTAGCAAAGAAAATAAAGGTCAGTTTAGTAAGGGAAAGAGCAGCACGCTGTTACTGTACAGCTCACACATAAATAGATGTAAAAAAATATCAGCCACTACCGAGCTGATGTGCTTCTGTGTCTCCTTGACACGTTTTACTTCAGGAAGATCAGGAATGGGGGTTCCTTTCCCAATGTGCTCCTTGTACTTAATCTAAAAAGTTGCACACCATTTAGAAGAGACAGACAAAACAAAAATGACTTTTCTGCAAAAGAAGACACACATTTCCATTTCACACCAGAGAATGGAGAAAAACAAATATTGTGGGAAAGCTATACAGTTATGAGAGTGGAAAGCATGGCACACACCCATGTGGAAAGATCCTCACAAAGACTGACTTTCTGTTGAAAATTAGGAAACAGTGTTTGTGTATCTATTTGAGACTGTGTGATCTGCACAGTCTAATGGGGTCAACCTACTACCCAAAACCTTGTCAGGGAAACTCCCTTTTTTGTCACATGAAAACTTTGTATGAGGAGTGGCTTCATCAATAAACATATATGAGGTTAACATTTTGAAGCTGTAACATATTTAGCCCATGTATCATCTGGTATTGCATGTGGGAGGGTGCTAATCTGCACATGTCCTGCTTCCAAGTTTCCCACAGACAAGTGGCTTGTCTACATATGACAAGGTTGGATCCAATCCTCTGTATGTCCATAGTGTCTCTCTGCCAAAAGAGAACAGGTGTGATAGAAAAAGGCATGCTAAATCTCACTTTAGCTAGTGGCACAAATTGTCAAGATCAACTTTGACCACACTGCATTTCAGCAGAAGGTAGTCCACATTAACTTTTGCTCATTCAGGACTAAATTGTGGAGTCTTCCATGTTTTTAAGTCTGGAAGGTCAATATACAGTATATTTCTATATCTAGATGTCCTGAAAAAGTTCAGATGAATAGCGTCTGTACTTCCCAATCCCAATCATCATTATCCACATTTTAAGAAACTACCCTATTTTATCCAACATGGGTGAGGACACATATATAACATTCAATAAAAACATTATTTCACCTCCTTTTTAAACAAAAAATGTTAAAAAAGGAAAGCCAGACATTTTATATAAAACAATCATATATACAATACCATATACACATGGGGAGATGAAGCAGAGAAGACAAAGAAATATATGTATATATACAACAGAAACAGAAATAAACACATTACTGTTTTCAAATTGCCACCAATGTGGTATTGTAACTATTTTTACTTGAATATTATTTGGTGAACATCTTAATCAATACTTGGACAAGTTTATAAAGTGAATATGATTTCTGTAAGTCACGAAATGGTAGTCATTAGTGTTGAACATTAGAAAGTGTTAACAATTAAGAGTTTTCCTAATGTGAATAATTTGTCAAATATAAATGTGAAAACGGTAATAATTAGCTTGTTAGCAAATTATTATTTTAATTAATGATGAAAGATATTTGTTGTTGTTAACTGAGAAATTTTGTGTCAGTTATTCCAGCAGTGCCGTTAGAATCATGTGAGGTTGATGAAGTTTTATAAGTTGAAACAGCACAGATAAGATTGTTAAAAATAAATCCACTGGGTTTTGTACCGTGCTTATTGCGTCCTGGGTTTGTTTAATTCTCTGCATCTCAGGTGTCTTTTCAATAGATGTTCCTGTTCCAATATCTTCTTTATATAAAATCTTAACCAAGACAACAAGGTTGAGCATAGAAAACAACATTGTCACTTGTAACAAAAGGACTACAAAACAGTGGAGACTCAAGTAACAAGACTTCTCTGACAGGTTCCTTGATAACAAATGCATTCACATAGAGGTCATCTCCATTTATGTTGGGGAAAAAAATTCTTCATAAAAAATCAAGGAACAAACAAACATTACAACGTTTAGCAGCTGTGCGGACATGTTCAATTGTCCAAGTGTCTGGTCAATACAGAGAGACAAAAACTAGATCAAAAGGAAGGAGGTAGAATTCTTTGTCAAAAGAAGGCTGTTTTTAGATCAGTTTTGTATCCAAGACCCAAACACACCCACTTATACGTACAGGTGGGCTGCAGTCCTTCATGATGTAGCAAAGAATATTCTGAAAGATCTTCTAACCCTGAGATTTAGCCTTTGAGGCAATACGAGGGAATGCAAAGAGACTGCCCCTCAAATATCCTGGTCTAAACTTTGAATGTTAAAATTAAATCCCAATGATACTAATTTCAAATCAGAAATATGTCTTGTGACTTTCCACTGTTTTGTTAAGACATCAATAATCACAAATAATAGGACATCATATCTTTTGGAGAACTCTGCATTCAAAACATACTAAACAATGAGCTAATTGGTTGTACATAGCAAGTGGCCAGTGATCAGCTGCTGGACGGAGATACAGCAAGCCAACAACGCTACACACTGATAGTCTGCATTTAAGACAAAGACAGACATTTCTTAATATCCTTGTTAGTTATGCTATACACAACCTACTGTGTAACCAGAAAGTTATCAAAAGAAAGCAAGTTTAAGGGGTAGCAACAACAACATTTAATGAGGAAACGTATACGGTTCTGATTCTGCATAATCATATAGACATTTAAGGTCAAACTACATGTTACTTTGAAGGCTAGCTAAGGTTTCCTGTGGTTACTTTAGAGGTGGAGGAGGAAGAGGGGGGAAACCATACCCACCAGCTGCATTTTCAAAGTAATATATAGTTTGATGCTTTGATATGTGCAGTTCTCAAGACACAGCATTAACATTAGGAAAGATTTTCATACATGAACATGTTTGCAAAAGTAGGACACAAGTGTGATGATGGAATGTCTTGCAATGTATAGTTACCGTGCTGAAGTTCTTCTGGTTTTCTTTAACTCGGAGTATTTCTGGTGTCTCGTGTACAACTGTGACTTTTCCTTTGCTGTCCTGAAGGTCATGTTGGTAGCAAAGCTATTAGAGAAACAAAGTTGTTGTGTTTTCTTTCAGTAGAGCTCCCGAAAAATCCTGCCGTGCTTCTTATTTGATTTTGTTGAAAGATACAAAATAGCCCTTAGGTGTCAACAAACCACTTCTGTCAAAGAGTGTAGCCTCAATGTGACCACTCTTTGTGCACACACTCTTTGCATAGAGACCTCATGGTCTCAAATGCAGCACAGAAGGACATAATCTCCCACACATTTGCAGCTTTCCCCATCATTACAGAGGAGATTCCCACATCTCTCAGGTGGGAGCTGTGTGTGTACACGGAAACAGAGCATGGGATTTAGACCCATGTCTGTCCTTTCATTCCCCTCCCCTGTCAATTGGTGGCGATTCCCAGCACACGTGACCTTGGGTATGTATACCAAGACCATAGTCCTCCCCTTCTTCAAGCCTCAAAATTCCATCCTCACTTCTGCACCATGATCTGCATCCCCATCCCTCCATCACCACAATTGCACTGTAAGGCATGGTCTACAGAGATAAAGGCAATGTGGGCAACACAATCACAAGCAAGCAGTTATAATCCCACGCTCAAAAAGGGTGGCTTGCACTAATTCTTCCCCTCTTAGGTAAAGGTAAAGGTTCCCTGTGACAATTTTTGTCCTGTCATGTTTGACTCTAGGGGGCAGTGCTCATCCCCGTTTCCAAGCGATAGAGCCAGCGTTTTTGTCCAAAGACAATGTTCTGTGGTCACATGGCCAGTGCGACTTAGACACAGAACGCTGTTACCTTCCCACCGAGGTGGTCCCTATTTATCTACTTGCATTTGCATGCTTTCGAACCGCTAGGTTGGCGGGAGCTGGGACAAGCGACGGGTGCTCACTCCGTCGCGTGGATTCGATCTTACGACTGCTTGGTCTTCTGACCCTGCAGCACAGGCTTCTGTGGTTTAGCCCGCAGCGCCACCACGTCCCTCTGCCACCACGTCTTAGGTATTCCCTTTCAAATAGGAGCAAATTTTCCTGAGGCTGTATTTGTATATAAACAAACTGACCAAAAAACAATCTACCCCCACCACAAGACTCACTCCTCTGATTCTTCATGAATACAAGGCAAGAATGATACACTTATTTACTTATTTATTTACTTATTTACTTATTCATTCATTCATTCATTCATTCATTTCCCACCTTTCTTCTTAAAAAGAACCCAAGGCGGCTTACATCATTAAAAAGGCAATATGCAGAAGCTAAAAATAGTAAGTATACAATTATTGAAAAAGGATTAAATAAGTATTAAATAAAAAACAGTAGTAGAGATAAATACTAAAACACATTTAAAACAACAGAGCACAGCCATTCATTTAAAAACCCCTCTTAGCCCACCAGTCATTTAGGGAAAGCTTGCCAAAAACAGAAAGGTTTTGGCCTGCTTGTGAAAAGGTAGTAATGATGGGGCCAGCCTAGATTCCCATGGGAGGGAGTTCCAGAGGCTGGGAGCAGCAACAGAAAAGGCCATCAAGCGTACCTGTAAGGGTGGGGGGACTGAGAGAAAGGCCTCAAAGCATGTGTACACTACTGAACATAAAACAGTATTAACAGTGTTAACCCTGTTCCTATGCCCTTGACCTCCACTGAGGAGGTCATTTTGGAATTTTGGATTCAGCCTAGAGAGTTTTTTTGGAGAACTCTTTCAAACTTATAATTGCAATATCTCTGTGAAGATTCTCAGTCATCCAGGTGAGGTTATCTGGAAGCTGAATCATGGCAACTGGACTTCTTTCTTATTAGGTTGAAACGTTTCACTACTCATCCAAGTAGCTTCTTCAGTCTTCAGTTTCTTTACTTGCACTCTCCTCAGACTGAAGAAGCTACTAGAATGAGTAGTGAAGCATTTCAACTTAATAAGAAAGAAGTCCAGTTGCCATGACTCAGCTTCCAGATATTTTTAAATTGCAGTTTTGACGTAAGCCCTGGCTAACTGTCTGTCTATGAAATACTGGATGAAATCCAGTAGTAAGTCACAAGAATAGATCCACTGAATAAGCCAGGACTGAGAGAATCAACAGCTATATGTTCCACTGATTTAATGAGCCTATGCAAGTCAGAGCTTACTACTGAATTTCAGCCATAGTTAAACCTTTGGTATGGTTTGGACTAAGATGTATAGTCTGATTTTAATAATCATTTTCAATTGAATTTTCTTCAGAACAAATGCATCTACAGTATAGTCTTTATGCTCACCCAATATGAGAAAAATCGTGCTTCCCTACTGAGCAAAGAATTTGAAATAAAATCCAGAAATTCACTGATAGTGCTAATGATCTGTCGGCAGGTAAAAGGTACCTGGACAGTCAGAGCTGATAGCCTCTTTAGTGGTGTTGCCATGGTGATGTACTAAAACTTCCATGCCCAGGGCAGAGACTGTGGTCTTCCAAAGCCACACCTGAAAGACGATTCGTATAGACTTACCATGCTAAAGTTCTTCTGGTTTTCCTTAACTCTCTGTATTTCTGGTGTGTCTAGAACAGGCACGTAGTAAGCCATGGTTCTCTCTGCCTCTTCCTTGTACTTTTTCTATTATTCCAGGTGAAAATAAAAGAAAAATAATTATTCTTTAAGGAACAAGAAAGGGGGGGTGGAATGGAAAAGAAATATGCATGCTCAGTGTCTCAAAATTAATTCACACAACCATAATTGATGTGTATTTAGCAACTTTGTGAAATGATTATCATGCCTTTCAACAATGAACTATTATGATTAGAGATGGGGGAATTTGTATTCATATATGAATATGAATATCCCTGAGCAGCTGGGGTTAATGAGAGCCTGCCCCCTGGGGCCGGACCATCCACTCATGAGTCTGGTGGCAGCAGCCTCGCTCATCCTTCCAATCACTCCCGGAGCCCCGCTCTCTTCTGGCTTGGCTAGCTACTCCAGGCAACGGGAGGGAGGATTAGTCTCCCTGCATGGCTGCCGAGTTGCTGGCCGAGCAGGAAGAGAGCGGGGCTCTGGGAGTGATTGGAAGGATGAGTGAGGCCTCCGCCGCTGCCAGATGAATGAGTGGATGGTCTGGTCCTAGGGGGCGGACCCTTGTTAACTTCAGCTGCATGGGGATATTCGTATTCCTATACAACTACAAATACCCCCGTCTCTAATTATGATTAGTATTATAGTTGTCGTGTTCGGATTCATTCTGTTTCATTCTGTCACACCCCCTCGACCAAAACCAGTGTACATATACACTTTATACACCTGTTGCTTCAATATTCCACACATCTGAAGAAGTAGACCATGCCCAGGAAACTTCACACTACATTAACTGACTAGTCTTAGCAGTGCCACATATATCACACAGGTACGCTGTCCAAAGAGAGGACAGTTGCAGTTCCCTACCAACTGTACATGGGATCGCAAATCTCGGTTTGCCCTTGTATAGTATGGGAAATGATGGAGAAGTAGAAAAATCATCGCAGACATTGTGTGTTGTGTGCTGAGTTTTGTCAATTTCTTAACTTGAAGCCATTCACCTCCAAAACTTACACCATCTGCACATTGTTAATAGAATTTTGGTCAACAACAACAACAACATACCGTTTAATAATATGCCATTTAATTGACTAATGCCCCAACAGATAATAAGAAATAGATGCAAAGACTTTTTTTATATACCCTTGTAGATAACCTGACGGTGAATAATAAATCATAGCAGTGAAGCATCACTAACAGAGAAAGATAGAAAATAGAGACCCATTGACTTCTGAGACAAAATGCTCTCAGAATAATTCTCAAACACTTAACAGACAAGGCAGACGGGATGAAGAAAATAATCCAGTTTCTCCAAAGAGTTAACTATTTTAATGACAAGACAAACTTTGCTTAGATTCTGTCTTCTGCTGCAAAGCATAAATAGGAGAAATTCTTCATGAAAATGAAAGCCAGGCATTAAAACTGCTAAATATATATGAGCAATGAGACATGCCTTTAATGGATCTGTGTGGGCTGTCAGTCTTATTTGTTTACTCAACTTCTACATCACACTTATTCTAAGGAATTCAAGACACATAGAGGTCCTAAGCAATCTTACACTTAGGCACTGCCTAGATCTTGATGTACTTTCCTGCCATGATGATGATGATGATGATGATGATGATGATGATGATGATGATGATGATGATGATGATTACATCCCATGAGGTTATGACCTCTTACAAATGAGTTAAACTTTAAAATGGTAGATTTCTTTTAAATAAGATAAATCAATTTTGGTAAGTAAATTTGAGGCAAATAATAATAGGCAAATAATAATAATTACCTGACTTGCAAGGTTTTTCACATTATGTGCATGGATGATATCTGGAGTGTCGACAACAGTGGTATAGTTAGCTTTTTCCATTTCAGCAGACTGTTTATATTTGACCTGTTGGTGGAAAAGATCACAGGCATAAATCCAGAATAACTGCATTGAAATATAAAGCTTCCTCTCATTTTCCTTAGAGGAGGTATCAGTCAGGTTCCCCATAAAATGACCCCATGTTACTGAAAGACTATTGTTCTCACCGACCTGACTAGCAATGTCCATGGCATTCCTGGCCCTCATATAGTCGGGTGTTTCCAAGGCAAGCGCTGTCAGGCCTCTTCCTTTGATTTCCATCTCTAGAGCTTTCTTGTATTCTTTCTGCAGGCACAGAAGAGTGATTTAAGTCTTCACAGTACAGCACAGTTATCCAGAGTTAGACTCACTCCAGTGCAACAAGAGTGATTTGATGTCACTCATCCTCCAGCCCATGCATGTACTGGAGGGAGTAAAAATCTCTTTCATTGAAGAAGCATGCAATCATAATAGAAAACATAAAGGCTCTTTCAATGGTGTATGGATCCCACTCCAAATGTGTTTTCAAATAAGTGCCGTGTCAAGCACCAACAAAGTTGTCTCTTCATCCCACTGGTCTTCTCAATCTAAGGATTCTTTCACAGCCACATTAAACAAAAAGAAAAACATCTGTGGGGTCAACATTGACCCCCAGTACTTTTTAAAAATCAGAGTCACTATTACTTATCTTAGGCTACCTACATAGGATAATAATAACATCTGGTTCTAAGAGAATTACTATCATATTGGCTCCACCAGCTCTAAACCTATAGATGCTTTCTAGTTCTTAGAGCAGTTTACTTTAACCTCAAAACAGTCATGACACCCAACAAGCAGAGCTCTGTTACATCAACAAAATGGTACCCTTGCCACCCACCCATGCCTACCACCCCTCAGCCTGCCAAGGGAGGTAAAAATTCCTCTAGTTTGTTTCCTTTAAAATAAGTGTTTAAATGTGGCTTTGTTAATCTTCATTTAGGGGTTATTAATGGACAGGATAGAGATCCTAATAGTGGTTGTTGGGAGTTGTTCCAAGGCTAATATTTACAGTATCATCCAGAGGAGAAAGGTGGGCACTGGAGTGAGGGCCTGATCTGTCATATGACATCAGAAAAATCCCCAGTGCATCGTACCACCCAATAACATGCCTCACCTCATTTAAGATGTAAGTTGCATTCTTTGCTCTGAGCAGTTCTGGGGTCTCATCCACAATGGTGAGACCTCTACCTCTGACACCTTCTTCCAAATCTCTCCTATATTCTTTCTAGAGGAAAAGATGGGGGTGGGGGGAGAGAGAAGGAAAACTGAAGAAACTAACAAACAGAAAGAAAGGGCTTCAAGAAAGAAAAAAGGGGAAGAAAAGCAAACAAGCAAATAAATGTTCAGATTAATGCAACAAACTGTTATGATGGTCAGGCTTCTATCCTCTATACAAAAATATCACAGACTGACACAAGATCCTTAATTAAAACAAATGCATATGAACTATCGGCTCCATGATGATGCTAATAAAATTAACAATTAGTAAATGGGGGAGGTGGTGAGAAAAACTGCAGACTACAACAAGGCACAAACACAAATGAAATCATGCTCAACACAAATATTTAAGCCTGGAAAGGGCATCAGTGAAGGGGCTGCTTTGGTGAGGATAATTAGTGAAACTAGTTGGATTGTTCATGGCGGAAGACAACAGAATAGCTGCTACCTCGCTTGCTATTCGGGTGGCATATCTGACATGCAATAATGATGGCGTAATCTCCAGGCCGGAAAGGTTTCTGCCTTTAATGGACTCTTCAAAGTCTTTTTTATATTCTTTCTATTAAAGATTGGAAGGAGATGAAGAAAAAGAAAGATTTTATTTTCAGAGCATATAAAAGACATGAAGAATGAGAATGGTTTCCAGTTGTTGAACAGTGACACTGTGTTTTGGTAGCTAGTTGTAAAGCCAGTCTAGTTCTTGCAGCATATTTTATGCTGTCCTGTCACTTTGTATTTGTGATGCCACCCCTTCTGTCTGTTCGAGAGCAAGAGGGCTAGGTCTAGACTTTGGGCGAATATGCTGATTCACAGAATACAATGCCCACAGAAAAATTATTACTGAGCTCAGCTGCCAAGAATCTTCACAGCTGTGGTACTCACTAAATATTATGGTAGGTCTAAAGAAGGACCAGGAACCTCACAGAATATGTATTCTTGTATCATGTAATCTGCCCAGACTGAAAAATGTTCCTGATCAGACAATAAATATAATAAATTAATAAACAAATAATTTCTTTTTTTTTACTTTCCCATATACCTGGTCAAATGACCAACAGCATTCTGAATTCAGGAATCAGAATAACTGATAGAATAATCTCAGCACTATGACCCAGTGTCTTACATTATCACCTTAGATTGTGCAAGTTTCATGCTGTGACAGAACAGTGTTGACACCCCAACAAAATGATTAAATAACTATGTGAATGGATAGAAGATGATAACACTAAATATAAAGGTAAAGGTAAAGGTTCCCCTTGACAATTTTTGTCCAGTTGTGTTCGACTCTAGGGGGCGATGCTCATCCCCGTTTCCAAGCCATAGAGCCAGCGTTTTGTCCGAACACAATCTTCCGTGGTCACATGGCCAGTGCGACTTAGACACAGAACACTGGATTTTTCAATAGAATAATGAGTTCACTGAGCCGCAAAAAACAGCACATGCCCAAGATCTGCTTGATTATGGTTAATCCTTTAACACGCATTGACCATTAGCTTATTTAAGCACCATGTATGCAAATTGGATAAGAATAACCTGGACTCTGATTTGGCCATCAGCTGATTCCAAGCAAGTGTGGGTGCTAACTGTTCTGAGAAGTGGGTCTGACTTTTGAAATCATTTCAAAAGATAATAATAATGTGGATGCCATGGACAAACGAGAGCCATCTTAAATACCAAAATGAAACCCACGGCTTTCACTTCCCTACCTCTAGTATTCTTGCACTCCTATAACATGACACTGTTGTAAATCAGGGAAAGCCAACCTGAGGCACACAGAGCCTCAGTAGCAAAGGCTAGAGAGCAACAAATGAGGCTCTGTGAGCAATTGGAACTCTACTTTCTCTCACCTCATTACTGTTAGACGCACAACCACAACAAAGTATGACAGATAATGTGTGAGCAAACTGTACAACAGAGTGGCTTTATCTCAGATTCCGATTTAGACATCTAGTGCACTTTCTCAAAAGGTTGGCCAACAAACTTTGGGAAAAGTGCACAGCAAAAAGTCAGGAGAAACTATCTGTTTAATCACCCATACAAGATGACCAAGCACCTTACACAGGTATATTTCTCCTTGTGTAAGTTTCACTCGTGAATGAAACAATGTCAAAACTTTAAGCAGGAGAGGCACAAACTGAGCGACGGAACAGAATGACAACTTGAGAAGTGGGGAGGAACAAATAACAATAGAATGGAGGACCAAGAGGGATTGAGAAGGTATTTATCATGATTTATATGCTACTATTATGGCATTCCAGAGGAGTCTCTTTAGCTGAGCTACAAACCACGACACCTCAGTGTCTTAATAATCCTAGATTACTTTACCTCAACACTTTCAGTAAATGGGCTGAATGAATGGAACATTAGATACACAATGTGTCAGCACCTCTGGCATGAAGTGAAAACACACTTGGCAATATTTAATGTATTAATATTATTATATATTTATAATAATAATGTCTGTCTTTGGTACCAAAATAAACTTGGTCACTTGACTTGGGGAAAGAGCACCAGTTGCTGACTCTCCTCAGACATCAAAATATCCATTCAAATCATCTTTTATTTAGCAACCTAAAATCATTATGTGCTGATTTCTATCAATATGGATTGTACGTGATAGGTGATCAGAAATATGATTGGTAGACAGTTAAAAATATGACTTTGTAATTGGCCATTTGATTCTGACTGAAAATAGTATGATCATGATATAGTGGAATGGTTCCCAATGTTGGTTTAAGCCAGGTATTCTTGGACTGCAAGGGTTTCTGGGAGTTTGCAGTCCAAGAATACCTGAGTTAGCCAAGGTTGAGAATTGCTGATGCTGCACAATGCCTACATTTGCTGAAAGTAGCTTACCTCACTCTGCATGTGCTGAGCTTCCTTTGCAGTGAGATACGTTGGGGTTTCAAAGTCGAGCATGGGCTTCCCTCTTTCCTTTTCATATTTTTCCTTGTACTTCACCTGTCAAGAGGAAAGCAAATGTTATCCCAACCACATTTATATAGTATACAACAGAAATACAGAAAGGGATCCGGGGTGGACCCTTCTGGGAATTCTGCTCAGTTCACAAATCCAACTACAAAAACCCTGTGACTCATGAACTGCTGACTCTCACAGCACTAACTCTCCCCTTCCAACTGCCACAGTCAAGCTCAGTTTCATGTTACTACGGCAACATGATTGCTGTCACCACTGACAGAGGTCCATGTTGCAGCTATCCCATATAAAGCCACAACTAGATGGATCACATGGTTAGTTCACATGTCAGTGCCATACATTTATCTAGGCAGGAGCCCTTGGGTTGTACAAATCAAATCTTAAAGAGTTGTCTGGAAGCGAATATACAAATGTTTTGTCCAATCTTTCTGGCACAGACGTAAGTGTGTATATTGCTGCCTAAGGAATTTTGGGAGCTCTTGTCCAAAAACACGACTTTCAGAAGAATCCTATTGCTGTTCATGGACATTTTACTTAACATGCTATGGCTGGTTGTGGCTAATCGATGAGGTGCTAATACCATACATCTCAGTTACATATCTGGTCATGTTCTTGGTTGCACTATTGTGATGTATCCTGGCATGCTATCAATTAGCTGCAAATAGCCGCAGCAAGTTACATAAACATTATGCAAACATCAATAGGATTTCAGCCTACACACATACATCTGTACCTATAATATATACTCACACATACATACATACATAGATACAAGTATATATCTTATGTAAGTGTATGTGAAGTGTTTTGGAGGAACTTTGTTAAATGGATAAGCAGGTTTGGCTAAAATAAAAAGGGAGACATACTTATCTGACTTACTATGCTCTGAAGTTCTGAGGCCTCCTTTAGGTGGATCTGTTCAAGGTTATCTGGAACCACATGGTAGTGACCTTTACTCTTCTCATATTTCTTCTTGTACTGGTACTAAAGGGAAGGTGTCAAATACTACCTCAATAACAAAAAAAATTCCTAACCAAATCAGCTTTCTGGTCCAGCTAATCCAAACATTTCAATAATCAGACAAGAAATCAGAAAGGGATTTATTAAAAAGAAGAAGTGCAGAAAAGGAGAAAAAGAAAGATATTGAAACTCTAGTAATATAATTGCCCTTTGCGTTATTGTGCACAAAGGGAGAAGACTGTGTAAATCAAGAACAAAAATACCCAAAAATAATAAGAATCAAAGAGAGATGATGAGTACAGGATGAAATTTAAATTGAACAAGGTAATTCAGATCTTTTCTTGTTAAAAGATTCATCATTATGTGTTTTAATAGCACATTGATAAGTCTCCGGGGGGGGGGAGGATTAATTTTCAAAAGATTTAAAAAGTTAAAGAAGTATTTCCAAACAGTAGTAGTAGTAGTTATGTACCAAAAAAGAAAAAAGAAGAAAAGAAGAAAAAAGTGATCTTGTTAGTCAAAAATATGAATCAAAATAGTTTTAAAATGCTATTAAAATTTAGTTAGCGGTTGTAAAATATTAGCAGCTCCAAGCTAATATATCTAGGCTAGAGGTATTAATGTTGCTAGTCCACATGGAGAATATTCATTAGGCAAGAGAGAAGAGATCACTACCAGGTGATTTCCTGAGAACAGTCAAGGAGAAAAGCTCTTACAGAAGTTGTTAGCAGAGATTATTTTAGAATGGCAGGTGGATATAAGTAGAAAAGATCTGGGCTTAGCTAATACGCTTACAGAACTGGCGAGTTGGCTGGTGTTCAAGACATGATGCATTGCAAGAGATTCGGACATGTCTGTCACAGGTTTGTGAAGTTTCTTCAGATCTGCTTTATATTTAACCTGAAAGAGTGAGGGAAAAGCCAGTCAGTCATGATGAGGATGAATAATGGTGACACAATGCTTTGATAGAACAGCCATATGCATACCCCAGAGGAGCTCCTGGGAATCTGTAGGAAGTTGAACCAGCAAAGACTTACTGTTGCTATTTCACTGGTGATTCTGGTGATAAGTATCATGTTGAAGAGGATCAGGGGAAGCTTTGGATCCACACGATCCAAAGTTCCCTCATTTCCCATCAGCCTTCCCACTCTGAAAAGACACATAGAAGGGAGGGCAGGAACTCACCAAACTCCCCTATCAGGAGAGAAAAGAAGGCTGAGGGGAGATATGATACCACTTTTCAAGTACTTGAAAGGCAATCATACAGAGGAGGGGCAGGATCTCTTCTCGATCATCCCAGAGTGCAGGACATGCAACAAATGGGCTCAAGTTACAGGAACACAGATTTCAGCTGAATATCAGGAAACATTTCCTTACTGTTAGAGCAGTAAGACAATGGAATCAATTACTTCAACACTGGAGGCATTCAAGAGAAATTTAGACAACCACCTGGCAGACATCCTTTGATTTATATTCCTGCATTGAGCAGGGGGTTGAACTTGATGGCCTTCTAGGCCCCTTCAAACTTCATGATTCTATGATTCTGTGATTCTATGATAGGTGCAAATGGGAAGCGATGAAAGCATTTTGGGAGAGAAAGAGCAAATTTTGAACAAATAGAAATCAAGTGACTTTTTGATGCTGAACATTCATTACAGACCAGACACAGACCACTGCATATAAATCAGCACCCTTCTTCAAAAGGAAACCAAATCTGGGTTGATGCTCCTGCATTTCTGGGACCTCTCATCACCTTAAGAAACAGCCTATGCCTTATGTTACCAAACCTATTGAGAGTCAGACATACCTCACTGGCAATGTTATGAGCGTCTTTTAAGGTCTTGTAGATCTTGCTCTCTTTGAGGTCATATTGTGGCCTCTTTCCTTTCTCCTTGTCAAATCTTTCTTTGTATTTGAGCTATTTCCAAAAGAAAAAAAGTATTAGTACTAGTTCTGAATTTGAGGGTGCCCAGCGCCGAGAGAGAGAGAGAGAGAGAGAGAGTCCACATACAGTTGTCAAAACTGAACAAGCAAACAGGTCCAAGGATGGATGCATGGTGTAAGAGCTCTTAAAAATAGAAGATCCCATTGCAAAGACCAAGAAACATCTATCAATACAGTGATTATTAGGTTGATGCATGCCACAAGATGATATTTGCTTCTTTCATTCAGTGGTTGTGTTTCAGCTCTGCATTTGAAATACATAGTTTGCCCATTAAAAAGATTTTAAGAAAGCTTAATAAAAGTGTGACAAAGCACAGTTTCCAAGAGACACAAGGGTTAAGTTAAGGTTGAATTATTTACTTTAAAACACATTTCTAAAATGGTCATTTCTGTTAATCTTGATCCCAAATACTGGGCAGTAGAAAGATATTCGCATAAAATCTGGGTGTTTTAAGTATTTCTTTCCTATTCTTCTTCCGTCGGAGTACCATTGAGGCCTCTATAAGGCCATACTTGCCCAATTCCTTAACCAGTGTGATTTCATAGATAAGTATGTGGGGGGTTTTTTTGTTTGTTTGTTTTGAATGTTGGAGACAAAATATACTACAAAACAACTATGGTGTTTCATTGAAGAAACAATTAGTATTTGATCTAATTTATAACTACAGCTATTACTTTTCAGAGAAATGGCTGCAAACATAAGGACACAGGAATCTTAGCAACTGAGCCATTAAATTGTCCTCTAATCAGGTTGATTAACAATATATTTCTATTTAAATGATTGTTCAACATGTTAGAAGGCTATCCAGAGACACTGGATGGGAGCAAATGCAGCCAGATTGTAATTTGGCTTCAAATGAACTTCTTTCTCTTTTTTTAACCTTCTTTCTTTTTTAAAAACATGTTTCCCTGTATTTCTGTATAAATGCTCAGGAACCTGAGCATTTTGTCTAGGGCAAGAGACAGATCTCTGAGTCGCAGTCAGCCTTTAGAGGTGGAGACTGGCCACTACTTCATTCCAGTTGTTAGGTGTGATCAGACACTTGCACATCTACCAGTGATCTCTTCAGTCTGCAATGCCCTTAACTGAAGATTTTATCCAACCTTTATTTTCTCTCCTCTAGATGTATTTATTTATTTATTTATTTATTTTATATCCCGCCTATCTAATCAATTAAGATTACTCTAGGCGGCTAGAGTTTTTGTGATGTTAAAAGTGTGCATACTTTTACAGTATTCCAACTGATCGCAAGCAAGGCGTTGCTCAACGGTGGATGTTGTTCATATTCAACAGAGAAGTTGCTTTTGAGCTCAGATTTTTATATTCTCCTCTACCATATCTGTTCCTGCTGCTCCTTTACAACAATGCAAGGCTAAATATTTAAAGTGATGCTCTCAAAACATAAAAGATCCATCACTTATGTTATAAAAGCTTCATAAAAGAAAAAAGAAGATATCAATTGGTGGGAAGATAAAAGTTCTCTTTAAAAAAATTAAGCACATTTCATCATCCAACTGATTTCACGTCTAACTGTTTTCAGTGAACATTTGACATATTTTAGCCACAGTAATCAAGGGGAGTCAAATGTGCTTAATTTTTTTTTATTGATGGTACCCATCCCCAGCCAAGAGCTGATTGACGTAACTGATGAAAGGAATAGGTCATGCTGAAGATCAATGCACATGACTGGGGGAAAAATAAAGAGCATTTAACATTATAGAAGTTGAAGAGGCTGCAGTGCTGTGCAAATTTAAATTGTATCCCTTAATTTGGGATCTCCTAAACTTGAAGTTGACTTTTTTTATCCACCCAATCCAGTATCATTCACGCTGGATAGTCTCATCTTTTGAACTTGGAAAGACAAAAGATGCTGGTGGTCATATTCAACTAGCATTCAGGTGTGTAGGTTAGATTTCTTTTCGCCCCAAAAAAGACACAAGACAGAACACTACGGGTATCAATGTTCTTCAAAAGGAACAAGACTGTACTCACAATGACATAAATGACACACAGTATTGCTAATGGAGGGGAAACCGTTATGGTCCCAGTCCACAGAAGTATTTTGTATGTGCTCAGCAGGCAGTATCTATTTTTCAAACACTGGCTCTATATAACATGAGCTACTTTCTTTTACTGAGATGTTCATTATTTCAAAAGGCTTTCCTGTGTATTATGGAGGCTGCTTTTGGTGGAACTACTAACAAGACAAAAAGGCCCACTGACACACCAAGAGACAGATGGAGCACTCAGGGTAAGATCTAAGCTGAACTGATTAGCTGAGCTAAACTATCAAATACGACAAGTATAGGAATATTCATGCATTCATACAGGTAGCATCCAATGCTCCTCACTATAACTGCTCATAGGAAGCTCAGGGCTTCTCCCAAGGGTCAGGAAAAGTGCCTTAAAAGTTACTCTTTTTGACTCCAGCTACCTCCCAACCAGCTTATTTGGTGACATCTGACTACAAGTCCGCCCATGAGGACAAGTATTCCTGGACAGGTAGTGAAAAGGATGGCCCAGAATTCCTCTGCAGGCTTTCGCTAGGCGTGTAGTTTGCAAACACCAGAAGAAAAAGGAGGAGTCTTGTTTCGCTCTTTTATAGAGGGCTTCAGTGAAATACTAGTGAGGCATGGTGGGGGGATTGGAAGGAGAAGAATTAGTGGCAATCAGGCAGAGGAGTGGGCAACCCAACAGAGACAGCCTGCACCAGCAGGAGTTCTGCTTTCTGCATGCCCACAGCACCAGATGCCACCTTCACTGCATTTTGGCCACCTGGAAAGGTTCACAGACTCTCCATCTTCCATTTATGTCTGTTTTGCTGATAGAGGATTAAAGCTGAGAAACGATCAAATGCCAAAATTTAGCCAAAGAGCATTGAACTACATTGAACTACACAAAACTGGGCCTTCTCGGCGGTGGCTCCTCGCCTCTGGAACAATCTCCCTCCGGAGATTCACGCGGCCCCCATGCTGGGCACCTTTAAAACCCAACTAAAAACATGGTTATTTATCCAGGCCTTCCCTCCAGCCAATTCTTGATTTCTCTCTAACTTTTCCTTCTTTATTTCACTGCTGTTGCTGTTTGATTATTATGTATTTGTCTATGTTTTTATTATCTGATTTTATATTGGAAGCCGCCTAGAGTGGTCCGGTGGGCCAGATAGGTGGGGTATAAATCAAATCAATCAATCAATCAATCAATCAATCAATCAATACGTGCCAGAAGTCAGCATGTTGTTAGAAGTGCCAATTTCCTAAGTACTGAAAATTGTCCATTTCTCATAGCACCGGAGGTTTGTGTTCTGATTGTTCAGACATGAAGCTCGGAAAGTGTTTTGTCCCCAAAACAGCAATGCACTTTCATGTCCTAATGATTTTTCTCTCCGCTGTGTCTAGTCTGGCCTTTCTGTGAATAGTTTAACTATTTCAACTATTTCAACCAGGGCTTTCTCAGATCCGATTCCTAGCCATGATGCTACACTATCATTAATTAGAGTGTCTTGTTTTGGGACTTTTTATAAACTCTTAATAACTTTATCCTAGTGATACTGGGGAAAGCGAATACTGTACATACCTAAATGTTTGTAACCTTTGAGGCCACTGAGAGGCCAATGTTTTCCCATTCACTTCTATTTGGAAGCTGCCTCCTCACCCCAGGGCAGGCATTCCACAGAAATGAATGGGTAAACCTTTTACATGCGGAAAGTCAAACTATATTTTGGAGAGCCACCAGATGGCCTAAGATGCAAATTTCTCATCATTAACATGACTTCAGCAAGATTCTTTACTTGCTGAGTGACAATACAGCAAGCTGATTTTATAGCACGATGGGTTTGTAAGGTGAGATGATGCACTGTAAGAGAGAGTGAAGAACTTCCTCCAAATTAAAACAAATGGCAACGAAAAATGCTTGGACAAGACACACAGTACACTAACAACAGTGACAATACAGATGACATGGAGATTACATTTCAGCTTTGTAAGATAGAATGGCTTTCTTGAGGTGCTGCATATCTAAAAGCAAATATGAAAGAAAAGAAAAACACATAACATAGAACAGAAAACCTCTCATGTTAATGTCTACTCTTAAAAGAATACTGGTTCCATTTAAGAACAAAATGCTATCCCTAAAAGATATCCAAAAGTCATGCCAAATTTTTGTTATGAACAGGTGCACAATTTAGCTATTAGAAGAGCCTGTTGTTACAAAATAGATGGCATTTTAAAATCAACTTTGATGGTGAACAACCGGTTTTTCTCAAGAAGGAGAAGGGTAACATGCTATTGCATGCAATAATGACAAAAAGAAGTGAGAAATTAAAAAAATGTCCCCCCTTTTCCTTATGAAACATGGGTCTGAAACACTGAGCAAGCAGAAGCAAGAGATGGTTTCTTTTCTTAACTCTCTGGGAGTGAGTGGAGAAAGGCTATCAAGAAATGTCTGGCCCAACAGTAGCCATGTTATCAGTAATTTGAAACTAGTCTCACTGTAATGACCCCGAAGTCATTTCCTGAAAACAGCTTTTAAAATCTGCATGAAGATCCCCTGGGCCTCCCCAAGAACTTAGTGGGGCCCCTCAGGAAAAAGACCAGCAGCAGTGAATGGACAACAGCTTACCCACTGCCACTACTCTGCTTCCACAACCCACAAGCTGGACTGCAGCCATTGGTGTCTGCTGGGTCTGTTCCTTCACACTTCATGCACAGCAATAATGGCTTCTAGCAGGCCTACTCAGCCTTCCACATGACCTGACCATGTGCCCCAGAGTCCTAGGTGGAAGGCCACAGCTCAGTGGAATGGAATATATTTTATATCTGGGGGTCTCATGTTCAAAACCCTGGCAATTAAAGGGCTTCAGTAGCAAGTTAATGGGAAAGACTGCTCACTCAGATCTCTGAGTGAGATCTCTGAGTGAGACCCACTGCTAAGGTGACTAGATAATACTAGTTGAACACGCAGTATAATAATATGGCATCAAATAGCTTTCTGCTCCTTTTCTTATCTACTACAAACAGAGAGTTTCTTTTTCTCAACTCTGTCACAGGGGGAGAAGTACTCAGAGTAGCTGAGTGATCAGGTGGCACCAAAGAGGTGTGGAACAGGCTTACATGGAGGGTGAGCAGAAGGCTAATAATACAGAGGAAGGAGCTGGATTACAATCTAAGCCAGGAGGGGACTTTGATTTCCAAAGTGAGCATTATGAATCCATATTTCCGAAGTTACAAAACTGGACAAAATCATTGATCAGTTGGCATGCAAAGTTTCCAGTTTCTTCTGTAGTACATGGCATGAAACTGAGTGGATGATAAGAGCTGCATGCAAGGTTTGGCAGCTATTCAGAACTCGCAGATGTTTGGATGGTCCTATGAGCTGAGCTCTTGGTCTGGGGCAATACTAGGTCTACCTTCCCCTCGGCCTTCTGAAGGATGACCAAACGGGAAGACGAATTAAGGATCATAGAAAAGAGTGAACAGTGTGTGCATTTCCTAAAGAATGGGCAGGTTTAAAATGTCAGGGAGCCAACGAATACTGGTCTTTTCCCATGGCTGGTTCTACCATACAGGAGACTAAAGCAACGCACTTCACCATTCTGGCTGGCCTTATCCATGGGCAGAGTGAGGCAGTCACCTCAAATTGCAGATCTGAGCTGTCATAATAAAACTGTATTTTTCCTGTGGGTTAGGGGGAGAAGGCGCTATGACTGGAGCAGCAAAGTTTAGCCTTCTAGGGAGCAATGTGGGCGGAAGGAGTGGGGGAGTGAGGCTTGGGCTTTATTTCAAGTGGCAAAACATCTTGAGTCAACACTGCCCTCTTCCACTGTAACATCATATGCCGCTCACAATATGGAAATGAATTCATCAGTACTGACTAGATATACCACTAAATGACAAATATAGATTAATACAGTTCTATAATTGTGTGGTTTGTATGCCTTAACCTCAGAAGGACCTATGCCCCAGGGTACACAGTTTTATTCAAACACATTTTTGATGAAGATTTTATAATTGATTTAAATTATGCAGGCTTTTTTTGTATGTATGGTCAGATTCCCCACTCACACACAGAAGTTCCAAGTGGCTTAAACTTTTTCCTCAATGCAAGCTGTGATCAAAATTACATGTCCATCAGTCTAGTGCTGGAGAAATTCACAAGCCCACCTTCACACATAAGAAAGAAAGGGGGAGATCTCAGGAAAAAAATAGTGCATCCCATTGATAATTCAGGCTTGACTTCATGTGCCGGAAATATAACACCTAGCAAAACTCATAAAACTGGCAGCTGCCGAGGACAGCCCCTTTGAATCCTCCTTACGTGACTACTTAAGACATTAGCTTTCTTAACGTGTCTCATCATGGGCGTATCATACGATGCAGCGCCATGGCCCCTCAAGTGTCCTTTGATGTATTCTGCCTACAAAGCGCAGCAAGAACAGCACAGGTTAGAAAAGCAGATATCCTGCCCAAAGGGGCCAAAGCAAAAAGGTGAGATAGAAGCATAGGAAGTGTTTGTGTCTTCGAGGGTATCTCTCGAGGTAACACAGCATGAATCAAAAGCACACTGAAGGAATTCATTCAGCAAAGAAGTAGTGAGTGAACACTCAAAGATAACTAATGACTTAAAATGCATGTTTGCCACCATCTTCACTGAAGATGAACACAAACATTGAACACCACAAACATTGAAATGGCTGACAAGATTCACTGATAAGATTATAAAGAGAACTGAATAGAACACTAAAGATTTTTCCATAAGAAAGAAGATAATTCCCAATGAAGAGCAGTATCCAACACATTTCTCACATTTCAGAATCTCCAGAATGAACACCTTTGTCACTTTCCCTAGATAGATAGATAGATAGATAGATAGATAGATAGATAGATAGATAGATAGATAGATAGATAGATAGATAGATAGATAGATAGATAGATAGATAGATAGATAGATAGATAGATAGATAGATAGATAGGAAGGAAGGAAGGAAGGAAGGAAGGAAGGAAGGAAGGAAGGAAGGAAGGAAGGAAGGAAGGAAGGAAGGAAGGAAGGAAGGGTGTTATTGTCAAGTACAGATTTCTTTTTTCTTTCTCCCCCACTCCAGACCTCTTGCTTTAGTTATATATGCAGCACATTCTAATTGCATGGAGATTAATTGAGATGAATA
The DNA here is from genome assembly GCF_051106095.1 of Pogona vitticeps. Classification (NCBI taxonomy): domain Eukaryota; kingdom Metazoa; phylum Chordata; class Lepidosauria; order Squamata; family Agamidae; genus Pogona; species Pogona vitticeps. The sequence goes on along the minus strand of NC_135783.1, from coordinate 215,360,240 downwards.
ACATATCTTTTCCCAATATTGTGGTCTTTGGATATGATAGGCTATGGAACTTACCCTCTCCAGCCAACATGACCCATTGACTGGGGATTATAGGAGCTACAACTGAACACACTTTCAGAAGGTATTGTATTGAAGAAGGATTAACTTACTGTTATCCACTGATTTTAACTTGCTGTCAGCCATATATTTCTCTCTGAAAACACTTCTCAACTCCCATATTAGCATGTGGCAAAGATGAGGTTGGAAAACTCATGTTTGCCTGCACCTTCTCCCTTAAGACCACAAACATTTTGGATCTCCTTAAAAGCATCTGAATCATTCCATTCTAATTTTAAAATGCATTACTTAACCAAAATAGACATCCCAGAAGTTTTATTTTAAATTGCGGTGAAAGATTCCAGCCAGGCCATGAACAAGATCCATTTGGATGGCCAACAGAGGATTGAACCCCAGTCCTCACAAAGCAACCCCATGGCAAATAAACCTATTGTGTGATCTGCCACCCACCAAATGGGGGTACAGCTGCCAGCAATTTCTCTGGCTTATCTTCAGCATTTTTATACTTAACATAGTTGGTTTATATTTATTTAGTAATGTTTAATATTGCTTTCAGCAGTAAATTTTATGACAAATTAAAGGTTCCTTGTTTCTTTTTTAGTCTGTCTTGATTGATTCAGTAAGTCTTTAGTCAAACTGATTAAATGATGAAAACGTAATCTGCAGATGGAAACCAGGAGGTGCTCAGTGTGACTGAAGACTTCCTGAATCAACTAAGATAAAATAATTAAGGTAGAAAATAATACAGTTTTAGATAAAAATAACACTGCAAACAATAGGTAATTGGTAAAAGCAGATTGCAATGTGTTGTTATTTTAGGTGGGCTTTTAAAAAGCATTATAGAGGATTGCAGGTACTGGTAATTGGTGCCTAGCCCTGCTTTACACCATTAATAATAAGAATAACATGTGCCATCAAGTCAATTTTCAGTTATGGCAACCTTTCTTGGGGTTTCCTAGGTAGACAATACTCAGCAGTGGTTTCCCATTCCCTTCTTCTGGGGACATCTTGAAATTATGCAGCTTGCCCAAAGCCACACAGGCTGGCTCTTCAGATGATTAACCTAAACTAAAAAATCTTTGATACTAAGTTAGAAAAAGAGTTCAGCAATAATAATAATAAAAAAACCTTTGGAGACATGGAAATCCATCTGTGCAATACAGATCCATATTTCCTCCCCTAATTATCTTAGTAAATAAGGAGGTCTCTCACTTCAAAGGGCGGGGCAGATCTGCATGGTCCAACTGAGGAACTGCCTCATTGAAACTCCCATAAATGGAATGTGGCGCTCACAGACACAAAGAGAAACCATGCACAATGGATCGTTATCTTATTTGGACATACCTGGCTTGTAAGCTTGGACACCTCTTTAGCAAGTTCGATGTCTGGACGCCCAAGCATTTTGACTCCCAAGCCAGCTTCTCCACGAGCCTTGGCTTTATATTCAATCTTAAGGGAAACAACAAAACATTTGAAACAAATGATAAAAGTTCGATTTTCTAGGCTGAGACAAAAGAAACCTTTGGAATCCTTATGCTTCTTCTGCACAACAAGTTGCCGAGCCATGAAACTGACGTGTACTCACATCGCTGACTAGATGGGAGACTTGGGTGGCTTTCTTAATATCTGGCCGATCGGCCACAGTCGTGTAATGCAGCTTGGATTTGGCATCTTTTTTGTATTGGACCTGAGTGGAAACAAGCATACAGAGAGGTGATTCCTGCAGTGTCGAATTTGGACGAACAGAAAACTCAATTGCCATTTTGTCAACTACTTTGCAGTGAGTAGGATGGGCTCAGAGTTGATAAATGAACAGCATCATCCATTCCTTCTATCTCATGATAATGGAGAGGAAGTATCATGGATCGCAGTGACTCCCAAGAGGGAACAGTGCATGTGTCCAATGTTTGCCCTCCCCACATGGATTCCTATTTCCCACAGAGTTAAATAGCAGTCATTCATTCCTCCAGATGAGAATAAAATGCTGCCACAGATGTAGCTTGCCAGTTTCTTCCCACCCAACCCTCACACATGCATATTTCAGGAGCCTTCTCGACCGCAATCTACTTCATCCTTGTATAGCAACCTATGGATTTATCTGGGAGGAAGCGCTGCCCGGTCCTTAGAAAGGCTGTCAGAATAAGACAAGGACAGAGGCAAAGTTAACATTAATTTAACCAAATATAAAAGCCTGGATTTTTCTTTGTAGAGGCTAATTTGGGCAAGTCTGTGTTTACATCTCACTACTGAATTCTGAAACTCTAATGAAGACAAAACAAACAAAAATATGTGGTTTTCTATGTAAGTATCAACCAGCATTCTATCACTAGTCCCAACGAGAGCAGATCTTCTGTCTGAATGGGATTAGCATAAGTGTTGACTGACCATTTAGTGGTTGATTCAAAAGGTCTGCTCTGGTTGGGAGGAGCAACAGGATGCTGCCGATCATGTTTAAAACAGGTTTGAAAGTACGTATAAAGGAAACATGTACTGTACTAACATAAGATGGGAAGTTTCAAAAGCCACAGTCATCAAGCTTAAATCTAGTAGTTAAACAAAATTGTAACAAATTTCAATCCTTGGCTCATTTGTTCAGTGTGAGAATGACTTCAACGTTCTCTTGACCTCATTGAAAAGTGTCATAATTGACTGTATGCTGTCAAGTTAATTCTGACTTATGGTAACCCTTCTTCTGGGGGGTGCCCTGGGACTGTGAAGCTTGCCCAAGGCCACACAGGCTGGCTTTTCAGGGATGCATGGTGGGGAAATGAACTTCCAGCCTCTGACTCTGTAGCCAGATGCCTAACTCCCTAAGCTATGCAGCCAGTGAGAAGGGTCACACGTCGTTTCAAATGATGTAATGGCAGAAATAACTTACATTACTCTGGTTCTTTGCAACTTCCATGGCATGCTTCACTTCAGGAGGTTCCAACATTATTGAATAGTTGGATTTGCCTTTCTCCTTCTGAAACTGTTTTTTATAATTTGTCTGTTTAAAACATAAGAGTTAGGTAATTAATTTTTCAACCAAGGTATAATTTTGTTGTTTAGTCGTTAAGTCATGTCCGACTCTTCGTGACCCCATGGTATATTTTACTGACACTTCAAATGAGAATTATAAATCATAACTGGTACATACAAGCAAGACAACCATATATATAAATATATTGTGTGCATTTGTAACTAGCTTTATCTCCTCAGCCCCCCGCTATAAATCTTCCTGAATGTTCTCAGCCACTTTCAACTATTTATTCAATTGAAAGGCAGTTCTGCTGGACACAAAAATAGCAACAAGGCCAGTAATGACAACTGCCCACCTACTGCAGTAATTTTACATGTGTGCATGCACACAGGCACACACAAACACATATGAAGTTTGTGGCTGAGGAGCAGGGTAGTGCCACATTTTGTGACTATTAAATTCTCACAGATTTTCTCCTTGGTTTGCAAAGCCCATCGGCTTCTTTGTTTTGCATTTATAATAATGTTCCTTATCAACAGTCCTATACAGAACAATCTCTAGAGTTCTTCAGCTACAGAAATGTTTCTGAGTGCACTGCTTTCTTAACAAAGGATACCGATTTTGATATATAGAACATTTCAGAAGTCCTATTCAACTGCATTTTTAGAATAATACTGATTTTAAACGATGTGAATTGATTCATGGTAACTTCTGCCCTGATAAATAACCAGTAACATGTTTGCAAGTGATAATTAGCGCATAATATGATTCGCAATGGAAATAAATCATTTCCATCACCAAATACAAAAATGAAAGACAAATCTACCATGTGAATAAACCAATGCAGAAGCAGCCTACCTCACTGACATTCTTGGTTACTTCTTTGACATGTACAGTGTCTCGTGTTTCAGGCAATTTTGTAAAAGAGCCATGTGGACGGATCTTCTTTGCCTGTTCTTTGTACCTGTTCTAAATAGGATGAAAACACACAGCTTCAAACATTGTACATCTTTAGAAGGAAGACATTCTGAAACCAAATGATTTTTTTTTAAATATATATTTTTAATTACCTCAGACACAAGAGAGCTGACAGATTTTGCAAGAAGGATCTGAGGAGTGTCTGGAACTGGGTGGATGGTTCCTCTTTCCTTATTATGCTTCTCTTTATATTTTAACTGGGAGATGGAATGGAGGAAGATTAGCTTCACGCTATGTGCATGAACAGGAATTTACAAATGAGTTCATCAGACAGGAGAAGGAAAACTCCGATTTCAAACCTCCACTGCCTTGTGGCTATATCCATTCATGGAAAAGGCTTCAGGAGTTAACCTCGAGGCAAAATCCGGAGCTGCAGTCCCGAAGGCAGCATGTGTCATTCTGCCAACTCCTGCGACATTCCTGGAACCAGTTGTATTGGCTCTTGCCTTTCCATTGGATCATTTCAGCAATGTGGAGAGGGGGGATCTGCTGCTTGGGTAACAGCCTATCCTCCATATTACCCGGGCTTCATGCTCTGGAGAGGACACTCCTCGATTCAGAGCATGTTACCATAGTCTCTTGAGACTGAAGGATGCCTATGGTGCATCAGACATGGTCACATCTCTCATTCCCATGAGAATTCGTTCCCTTTCTTCAGAACTAAGGGGCAAGCTGTAGCATAAGTCAAGTCCAGAGTCTACTTTTTAAAAAGAATTCATTATGTCACTCACTGCGTACACACACACACACACACCAGTAACTGTTGTCAGCATTCCAAAAAAATGGTTTTGATTGTTCATTACATCATTGGTCCTTTTAGGTGGGCAGGGAGGGGAGGACCCAAAAAAACAAAAAATTGGAAAGGTCACCTCAAAATGCTTTTTGAATCACATCAGTCTCCCAAAAGTAACAGGAAAAAGTATCACTACTTGATACATAGAAAATCCCAGACATTCCTTAAAAAAAAAAAAGATTGTTGCTGTCCTCTACTTGTAATGTGTTACTTCCAAATTCTGCCTTAGCCTCAAGGCCAAAACAGAGGAGACCAGCAGCTTTGCATTTAAAAGGAATCAAAATGTTATTGCTGCAAAAACACAATGTTCACCCCCCCCCCCCCCAAAAAAAAACATACTGACATGTAAGCCATGGAACTTTGAAAGAGGTTGGAGGATAATCACAGATCTTTACTCCTTTAATCAGCTTCTGTTCTAACTACAAAGCTCCCTGCCCCATCCATTTTGGCACTCGAAAGAGACAAGTTTGGCTCTCCAAGAAGTATATTGTTTTGAACCAATGAAATTACTTCTTCCTTCCTTAAATGAGTACACAGTCTTGGAGAATTCCTGCCCTATTCCTGGCTCGGGAGAAGACTGAGGGGTATTCATGAACTTGCTCTGAGGTTCAGTGACATTCAGCTTGACAGGAACAACCCTCTGGCCTTCACTCCCACTGGAGTTCTGGAGCTGACTGGCTTGTTCCTCCAGTCGTGCTGGGCCTTGGAACAGTTGAGGACATAGCCAGCGCTCCGGGTAGCATCAGGGAAGGGCAATGCCAAACATGGAAATTAAGCTGCCATGGCCGAGGAAGACATGAGAAACCTGTGAAGACTGGCAGGTACTTGCTTCACACTTGGAGGCTCCTGTTAGAATGAAATCTCAACTCCAACCATGTTTCCTTATATAATGCTGAACTATTTTTGAACTATTGGTGGACGAGGTTTACCACTTGTTTCCATTCGCTGAGACTGTCTCTGTATAAAATTTATGACAAACAAACTTCAATAGAAAAGATGTTTTGAGTACTCACGTCACTGGCCAAAATGGCGTTCTGCAGAGCCAACACTGTGTTTTTGTCATCTGTTACAGACAGCTTGCATCCTTTCAGCCACTCTCGGTCAAGTTTGTACTCATACTACAAAGAGACAAGAGCACAGAAGTGACAGCCATGAGGCCTACTTCCGGGCAGTGGTCTGGCCTACCACGTTAAGATATAAGAAGAACCCATGCCATTTTCCTTCCTCATTTTCCTTACATCACTCTGTTGTAGAGACGTTTTGGCAGCTTGGATGAAGTCAGGCCTGTCCACAGTCCAATGCCAATGGGCCTTGGTGGCTTCATATTTCTTCTTGTAATCCAGCTGTTTTAAAAGAGAAATGTCAACAAGCAGGACTGAGATCTCATTGTAAAAGAACTAATGCCCTTGTAAACACAATCCAAATGCTTCTCTGGCCTGTTGGGGGGTGAGGCAGAAGCAAGCTCCATGTTGGGGTCGTCACAGTGAAAACCACACATCCCTCCTCCTTCTATGCTTGGTGGTCCCAAAGGGGCTCAACAGGCCTCCCTAATTTTGCTGGTTTTCTGGGGCAAGAGAGACCACAACTCGTAGAGCAAGTATTGGACACATGTGAAGAAAAATTTGAGAGAAAGAGAGGGTGCCTTTCTTCACAAGTGGCACAAAACTCAGAGAAACAACGAGTTGGCACAAGACAAGCTGCCTTAATTTACAATGCCCTCCATGAAGAACTCGAATTATATTAATTTAAATTTTATCTTGACAACATCCATGTCTCTTTCCGTTTCTGCCTCTACTATCAGCAATAGCTGCTAAATTTTAGCACATATGTGTTACTACAAGAAACATGTAGCAAAAGTTATAACTACTTCCAGGTCACATTAAAACAATTAATTACTGTTATAACTACTTCCAGGTCACATTAAAACAATTAATTACTGTTATAACTACTTCCAGGTCACATTAAAACAATTAATTACTGTATCTAGCACTCAGTTTTAGGTTCTGAACAGGTGAAGTTAGGGAATTGCCAGGACTGCAGGATTCTAAATAATAATCTGTTTGTTTTCTTCCCCTAACTTATTGATGGCTTTTAAAAGAAAATGGCATATAGAAATCCTTACTACATCTCTCTCTCTCTCTCTCTCTCTCTCTCTCTCTCTCTCTCTATCCCAGCTATGATGGTTCTATTTCCTCCCTATCTGCTTCTAAAGCTACCATGAGAGGCACATCTACTCTAGCTGGGATTCTGAAAAACATATGGCTAGTTTTGGAAGGTGACTACTTCACTGGTGCAACTAAATTTATGCTACACTGCATTCAGTTATATGACCGGCAGTGCAAGTAGTGGCATGGCTACCGACTGCAAGAACACGTTCAGTACAGTTTGTTCATCTAGAAAAACCAACCAAAAAACCAGAAAGCTCAGGGACTTTCTTCCACTAATGTGACACAGGATGTAAGCAAGAGAAATTGGGCCCCAAAAATGGCCTGAACAGAATGGTCCCAAAGTGGCCTATATGTGGTCAAGTTCCTTTTTTGTAATGGAAAGGTAGAATATAATTGTAACAATAAAAACTTGAATAAAAATGAACTCACATTGCTGTTCACTTTGTAGGCCTGCTTGGCAGCCTTAATATGAACGGAATCTGGGACGATGTGGCAGTGAGACTTATTCTGCTGGTAGACCTCTTTGTATTTCAGCTGTTGGAATAACAAGAGTAATGCTTTACACTTCTGCAAAGAGCACAACCCAATAACGCAACCACGTTTAAACAGAAATCACCCAAAAGATAATTATCTTCTTAGATATGATATATGGACATCCTTTGGTTACATTGCACAGGAGAATGTATTTCAGAGGCTCAAAGGAGCTTATGTCATGTTATATCACTCAAAAAGCCACACACACACACACACAAGCTATGCTTCAAATGCAAATGTGCCTGCCACAGTTGTGCTTAACTGGGGCTCATTTAAGAAGGGCCCAGCTTAATGGATAGTGCATGATAACTCCAGTATTTTTGCTCTGTAGCAGTTTACAGCAGCAAAGGCCTTAAGGCTTCAGTATTCCTCCAGAAAATATGGTAAAAAAAACCCACACACATTACATTCCTGCTCAAGGGCTGTTTAAAACACCCAGTTAAGGTTACAGTCCCACACAACAGAAGCAGAGAACTTGCACAGGATTGACAGCATAAAGCAAGAAAACAATCAATTAACTAGTAATTATAGGTACGTAGACCAAAAATAATTTCATTCTTACACTGCTACAGCTTAAAACTAAATGCATAAAAATTAAGTCCCAGGACCTTTTTCTAACCAAACAAACAGAGTGATGCTTGTTAACAAATCATGTAAACAAGAGATCAGGTGTTATATCTGCTCTACGAATGAGTCTACACAAAATTTTCATTTTGATAACTACAGGTTTCTGGAAATTGCTGCTACATTCATTAACACTCAGATATATATATATATTGTCTTTTGAATTTAAGCAGTCTTACCTGCCACCGTGATTCTCAGTAATTAAGGAAGGCAGATGAGGGAATAGGGATACTACCTGTGCTGGATGGGGTTACACTCCCCCTGAAAACTCAGGTCTACACCTTAGGTGTACTCCCAGATTCATCCCTAAGCTTGGATGCCCAGGTTTCGGTGGTGGACAGAAGTGCATTTGCACAGCTAAAGCTGGTGTGCCAGCTACTCCCATTCCTTGAGATGTCAGATCTGGCTACAGTGACACATGCCTTAGTTACATCCCTTTTGGATTACTGTAACGTGCTCTGTGTGGGGCTGCCTTTGAAGACAGTTCAGAAACTTCATCTGGTGGAAAACTCTGCAGCCAGACTACTGACTGGGGCCAGCGACAGGAAGTATATAATGCACCTGTTACAAGAATTGCACTGGCTACTAGTCTGTTTCCGGGCCCAATTCAAAGTGCTGGTCATTACCTATAAAGCCCTATACAGCTTTAAAATTCTAGTGAATTTTAATATCGTGAGCCGCTTTGGGTCCCCTGTTGGGAGAAAAGCAGCATAGAAATAAAACTAATAATAATAATAATAATTAAAGACTTCCCCGTCCTGTCCAGTGGCTTCCACGTCTTTCTGACAATGACATGGATTACTAAAGGAACCTCAGGGCCACTGGGAATAAAATCAGAAATGTTAAATTCCCACCCCCCAAAAAAATCACTGCTGCTGAAGACATCATCAGCCTTACGTGGCCCCAGTTTTGGCAACAGGATTTCAGCTGACAAGACTTCAATTGCTGAAGGCTAGTTGCTACAACATAATTCCAATGTAATGTACAAGCATCCCTGTTCCTCATTGTTCATGTCAAAAGCAATCCAATGGAGCTTTCAAAGTGAAAAGATCAGCCCAGAGCACTGTTGTTGCCCAGGGGTGCCCAAATGTGTTCACAGTCCTCACATTGTAGAAGCATTAATTCTTACCCATTAGAAGTCATCAATATGCAATTAACTTTCCTGGCTTCGTTTTTATTATAAAAAAAATTGTTTACTTACATCACTGATTCTGTCCATGACTTTGCGTACGTGGAGTAACATGGGGGTATCGTGAATTGTCGTATAGCCCTTGGGTCTGGCTTTGTTGTACTCCAACTTGTAAAGGATCTGGCACACAAAAGAAAATTTAAATTAGCATATCAATTAATTATATTTCAAATTCATAATACAAAAGAAGAAATGATGTGGTAACTGATACAGACATCTTGTTTTATTGACTTTTAGTATGTGCTAGGGAACAACAAAAAGACAATCCACAATGCATTAAGCAGTCAAGTTTCCTGCATCTAGAAAAATTATAGGGGTCATCCCTATAGGCTCTTATACCATCTCCCCACCTCATTCCCCTGCTATCACCCTGTTGCCCATGACATGCTGGACAGGTCTATTCCAGGCAATATGGCTTCCTGATTCAGCCCAACATGTCCGCAGAAGGGCACACACCTCTTCTCCATTTATCTAGAGTTCCATCTCCACCTCCACTGTCTTCCACTTGTACCTATCAAAAATCTATATATAATCATTTACAAGTTTAAAAAAGTGTACTTGATCCATTCCATGAGAGCAATACATTGATTATGTAGTTTTCACCTACATGTATTGAACGCTCAGTGGGGTTAGCAGGATATACAGTCATCTCACATGTCACTGGCTTAAGGGCCAACTACACAATATAGATAACCAAAAAAAAACCCCTAGAAAACGGAATTTCTCAAGCCCTTTCTGCATGTGATAGTCCTAGCAGGAGCTTTTCTCTCTTTTACAATTTGCAAATTAGTAGGCTTGCTGTTGGGATTGGTCTTCAGGCCATGAGCACATGCTTCTTTGATAAATCTGGGTTTTCAGACACAGACAAATGCCTCAGTCATAACTCTTGATGTGATTTCAGGTTATCTATAATGTTTGGAGTTCAGTAGCAATATATACTTTCCTCTAAAACATACTGTGGCTCTTAATGCAGCATAGTTAGCATTTCCATGAGTGCATCTCCACAGGGGAAGTATTACCAACTCAGGCTTTAAACTGTCTCCCTCAAAAAAATATTACAGGAGGGAGGAAAAATAGCATGGCTCACCGTTCTTACATCAAGTTCATAAATCATACAGTGCCCGTGCACTGACTTCCTGATTGCCCTGTGGAAGGTCTGAGTTGTTCACGCAAGAAAACTATGCACCGGACAGCGTGGTGTGGCATGGTTTGTCACACCAGAGCCAGGAGGACCCAGTGCAAATCCCTACGGAGTCAAAGAACTCCCGTTCTCAAAAGAGGCAGTTGACTGTCATTGAGTTCCCCCCCCCAAGGTCACCACTTTGCCAGGGGGTTCTCATCCAGCCAGTCATTTCCTCTTGCCTCCCACTTCCTGGTTGTTAAAGGACATTGCCACCAGCCAAAGGCTGCACAAGAGGTTAATCTCATACTAAAGTATTCCTCTTCTGAGCTCTCTCAACACTATAACCTCTTGACTATCCTTCTTTAATCAACACACAAATTAGTCCATACTTAGGATACAATCCTGTACACACTTACCTGAGAGAAAGTCCCATTGAATTGAGTGGACCTTACTCTTGAGTAGGTATGTGCAGGATAGCAATACAGTATTAGTCTTTTTTTCCTTTCAAAAATATCCATACAGATACTAGTCCGGAAAGACATTTAATGTCACCTTTTTTTCTTTTTTACAATATCTGGACTTACATCACTGATTTGCTTGTTGACTTTGGTAGTCCTCAGATGTTCAGGGGTATCCACAACACTCGTAAACTTGTCCTTCTGCTTTTCGTACAGCCTTTTGTACTTGTACTGTTGAAAGAAAAATAAGGAAGTGTAAACAGCACCCAAACACTAGAGATACACCTTTTAAGAGGAGAGCTAATGCTAGCCTGCCTGCTGTCAGCAGCTGTCACAGAAGTCAACCGAAACTGTGTACACTGTGTATACGTGGGGAGACATGCCTACACAACGGAAATGCCAGTTAAGCTGCCTTTTGTTACACTGACATCAAAGGAAGCCTGTAAGGTGTGGTGGACAGAGTGCTGGATTTGGTCTGGGAAGAAGCCTCCGTTAATACCAGCCCTCAGATATGTATCTACAAGGATGGATTTTTTTTTTTTAAGAGCCATCCTCTCTGACCTATCCCACAGGCTTGGTGTAGGATAAAAATGGTATAATCCTACGTTTCCTTTCCTGGACAGGATATGAATGGGATAAATAAAGGAACTAAACAAACAGGGTTTGACACAAGCAGAGAGCACCTCAGACTCTTCATCTGTGCTTGTAGTCAAAGGACCTACTTACAAGAATGAGGGGAGTGGGTGAGTAAAATGTTTCAGAATGTGTTAAATAGTCCTTTTTCAGCCCAGTTGAGCACATGAGGCCTACTGAAATTACAGTGTTTCGACTGAGGATTGTAGTTCTTTATTACATTGCCAAACTGTTTGGTACCACAGATAACGTTGATTTGTACTTTCTGTTGCTACAATAATATTCCATAGGAGTGTTTTGACTAACTCAGCTGACATTTTAACTATGCTTAATGGTGAAAATATCTGATTAACAATTGTACTGATGATTTTTTAAAAATAGATCACTCTAGATTACTGAGAATCTTGGCGCAGTTTCTTTTAAATTTGGAAAACTGTTCCATATCTTAAAAGTGATTGAAAGACAATGTGGAAACATGTTTTGGTTTATTTTGCTTTATATTTGGTGCATGCAAACACATATAAAGATCACACAGAACATGCATAAGGACAAAAAGAAATGTATATGCCATGAATGACATCGTATATAAAATAATGACAAGAATGCACAGAAGCAGCTTTCATTTATTATAATGTAAGTAACTAAGTGGACATGTTTAGGAACATAGCTGGATATTAATACATTTAGGATCTAGATGAAAGGTGTCAATGGGATTAAGCAGTATCAAAATGCTTAATCTTAAATTCATTTGTGAATCCCAACCTCTGAAATTTAAGCACTATGAAGTGGATGTGATGTTTGGGTAGCCATTCATTATGGGGTACTGGCTATCTTTTCTTAGATCCAAATTGCAAGCCTCATTAGAAGAGAGCAGTAGCAGTCCTCTGCATACATATCTTAGACTGAGTCTCATCTAGTTCAACAATACTTACTTCTAAACATAATACGTAAGAATGTGCTACAAATGAGATAAACCTGAACTTGATTTTAAAAAAAGCCTAGGCAAACCTGGAAGAAATGAATTTGGACAGCTGGAGAACAATGAATGTCATTGTTGAAAGTTCAGCACTTGAGACAGATTGCGGCAGTATATGCATTATCTGCAGAATGAAACTGAATTTCTTTTTAACAAAGATGCCCAGTAATAGACATAAAGCAAAAAACCAACAGGACACACTAAATGGACAAGATCTGATGTTTCTTTATTTCTGTTAAAAGGCAGAGAAGGCAGGAACTTCAACTAAAATAGCACAGACTATATAGGTCGCCATCAAAGAAAATCTGGCATATAGGAGAACTATTACTGTTTGACACCATGAAAATTGACACTACAAGGTTAGAAGCTGAACAGGTCAGCTTGCTGTTATGACACCATAACAGCAATCAGTGAAGACTATTGCTTTCATAAACAGTCCAACATAGATATACAGGAGCCTTACGATGCAGTGGTTAAACTGCAGTATTGCAACAAAGACTCTGCTGGCAACTCAAATTTGATCCTGGGTCCAGGCAGCTAGCTCAAGGTTGACTTGACCATCCATCCTTTTGAGGTTGGTAAATTTTGTACCTAGTTCACGGGGGCGGGTGGGGGGGATGTGTAGCCTGCATAATTAAACTGCAAACCACCCAGAGAGTGCTTTAACCGCTATGAGGCAGTATATAAGCAGCACACTTTATATTTTAAAAGAATATTATTGTTGCTAGCCAGATGATCATAATTATGATAGTGAGGCTGGAGTGGAATATAGACTTGTAGATTCTATATCTACATAGGCCTAAATCCAACTGTTAGTTCCAGCTAAAGTCCATCCAATCAAGCACCAAATGGGAAGCTAACCCTTCACTGAATTCCATTGATTCAACGTTGATACAAGTAAGAGGATCTAGATATTGGAAACAGAGAGAGGGCAACCCATAGCCATGAGTGAACTGCAGGTCTCTCTTGGCTAATCTAAGTCTCATGGGACTGAATGGCATCTGTTCATTAATGCCAAAGAAAATACTAGGTTGTACGAAGACACTTCCACGGTGAAGCTTAAACCTATGCCTGGTGATCCGAGTTCCTCAAGGGGTCTCCAGTTTCCCCCTTCCTACCTCTGCCTCACTGATGGGAGCCTATTTGCTTTGCTCCACAAAACTTTATTCCGGTCTCTAGAAAATGACCTCACTAATATCTGCAGACTCCCTATTCAGATCAGTGGGGCAAGAGCACTCCTCCTGCTTCTTTTCTACAACATTTATTGGTTGGATGTGATGAAGACAAACGGTGTTGGGAAATGGCGGTGAGATACACAGACACGTTGTCGTTACCGTTATTATTACAATACGTTACCTGGCTCCACTGGTTTGTGTTGTATAATGCCATCAGCATATCCGGTCGCAGAATTTCATTACATCCGTGTTCCCGGAACAACTTGGCACTAGATTTATATTTTTTCTGTCCATGCAAACAGCAACGAAGCACAAAAGAGACTTTTGAAGACAACAAGAATGGCTCCAAATCCCAACATGGTGAGATTCAGGCTTTTGGGATAACTATGTATTCTCAACATTGCACCCATGAACAGTGTGCCCGCTAAGGGTAGGTAGACTCAACAATGACATAACTGAATTGGAAAAACAGCAGGGGCACCATGGATCCTTTGATCATCTCAACACACAATGGCTGAATGGCCTTTGTGTTTAATTAAAAGTAAGGTGGCCCTCTCATCTCCAGATTGACTTTGTTGTCTAGACTGAATTTGTCCGTAGACGGACAAAGCACTCTTCTTCCCCTGCACATGGGTGCACAGTTTATGAGAATACAAAGTACGAACAGGCTCACCCAAAAAGACGGTGTGCTGTATTGGGTGGCAAAATACAAACAGCTGCAAATAACAATACTAAGAAAACAGACTCAATATCAGAGGCAAAGCCAGTGATATTGTTGCCCAGAAGCATCTCAGACAGGTAAAGAATTGGCATCCGAGTGTGACGATGGTCACAGTCTGGATGTCCTGGCCGACACGGCCACAGTACCTGGCTGCTCAGTTCACCTCCCCATTTGGCCAGCAAAGTTTTAGGATCATCCACCACAAGAGAATACTTGTCCTTCTTCTTCTCATACTCAGCTTTGTACAATTTCTGCTCAGGGCAGCCCATGGGATGGGAGTCAAATAAGAAGGGGAGGCACAGAAGATATGTTGAAACCAATGTATCAACACAGCCAACATCCTCATAAAACCAATTTACTCATTACAAAAAAAAAGTTCAGTCATCATGTTTAAGGAGCAATCTTATGCAGACCTACTCAAAAATAAGCCCCACAAAGTTTAATGAGGCTTTTACGTCCAGTAAGCACAGAAAACAGTGGTGCCTCGTGATAAAAATACGACAGCACTATCAAAAAATTTTAAATTTGTATTTACAAGATATACAAAGGTACTGCAGATCTGCTTTAAAGACAAAGGTACAATCTATAATGCAAATCCTGAATTGACAAGCTGAGATCTCGACATTTTGAATTAGTACCATGTCAGGTTGCCACAGTGAAGCACAGAGTTAAGCTGTAGATGTCAGAGGGACAAATGAAGCTTATCTCTGTCCTGCAGTGACACCAATAAGCTTAATTCATAGTTACATATGCAACTGAAGGTTACTTTTATTTACATATCAAAAAATTGTAAAAGGGAAATATTGCAGCCTTTGGAAAAATAGATAATTGGATAAATAAAAGTCAATCTATTATATTAAACATGCAATATACAAAACAGAAATTACATATATACTACCTCTCATAATAACTAGTATGCTATGATCACTGATGGTTTTATGCACATTATTCTTTTCATGTTGTTATATACATCAGTTAACTTTTCTTTAATAGTTATCTGTAGGGTGAGGTATAGAGGATTTCTATGTCACATCATTTTTTTTCTGCAACCTACTGTATATTTGAACTTATAAGTAACTTTAAACTTATGAGTAATTTGGCTTCTCATACCAGATTACTCATAAACATGTTGGAACTTACTTATACGTTTAAATATAGGTTGCAGAAAAAAATATGACATGTCATAGAAATGTCATACAAATCCTTGCCCTAGCTATCTGTGATTCTTTTATATTTGATGTTTATAACTTAAATCTATTTAACATATAATTAATTAAACTGAGAACCACAGCAAGGAAACACAGAAGGCAACTTGTTGTGCTTCTCCCTAAATTATAGTTGCAACACTAAGGACTGAGAAAGCTGAGAGTCTTGGAATTTTCACATTCTTCTCCTTTGCACATGCCACTTCTGCCCATGTCATGCCCATAGGTAATAGATTAAGAAATATATCATGGACATTAGCCATTTCAAAGAAAACAGTTAAGGCTCTGGGATCATCTTAGGCAAACCTCAACTAGTTCTATTTTTTTAGACTATCATGATATGTCCCATAAAAAGGGATTTATTTCCACTGAAATGTATCCAGAATCCTAGTGTCTTTGACCAATATATTTTGTCTTGGCACGTGCCGTTGAATTGGGCTTTATGAATCCCTTATCACACAACCAGTTTCCCACTTGTGCAAAGGGAGAGTCCCTCCCCTCAAGAGCAGTGGTTCCCAACCTCGGGTTCCCACATGTTCTTGGCCTACAACTCCCAGAAATCTTGAGCGGCGCAGCTAATGGGGAAATTATAGTCCAAGAACATCTGGGGACTCATGGTTGGGAACTGCAGCCTATAGCATTACCCATGCCTCCCAAATCTGTTTTGACAGGTTACAAGACCCTCTGGATCAGATCCCAGGGGAAAAGGAATGTGAGAAGAAAGATGACTGGTTGTCTGTTCCCTGGCTGTTGGAATGATGTTGTCAGATACAAACCATTGCCCTGTATGATGATAATGTCACAAGAGACTTCTGTTCTCCTTACCTCGTTCATCAACTGAGTAGCATACTTAACATGCCTATTAATTGGAGTGTCAGCAACATACTTGAATGTGGACTTGATCTTTTCAAACGATTCCTTGTACTTGTACTGGAGCAAGTAAGAAAGAAAAAAAAAAGCACACATTGAAGCCAATGATTATAAGGGTGTGGTAAAAAAACAACCCCAAAAGTAGATATGAAAATGCCCATAACATTTATCTAGTGTGAAGGTGCAATGTCCGTTACGTGACGGAGTGTCTCTCCCTAAGAGTGTCCCAGGCTAGCCAGGTGTCATGTTTGTGGGTGGAAACCCCTAGAGAGGCCCTGAAAACTACCACCAGGAACCAGGCCTTCTTGGTGGTGGCTGCAAGGCCATGGAATGCGTAACCTGCAGATAGATATATGCCAGACTTCCTCCCACCTGGCCCTCAGGAAAAGGATAAAAACCAGAGCACAGAGTGCGGTCCTCTGAAGATGCCGGCCACAGAGACTGGCAAAACGTTAGGAAGAACAACCTTCAGAACACGGCCAAAGAGCACGAAAAACCCACAACAACCAAAAACCATACTACTTGAAGAGGTCCTATCTTATCCCTTCGACACCCTCATGAGACCCATTAATTGATTATTGGTTTTGATTTGCCATCCAGGTTTCTTTCTTTTTGGATATCCTGGGTCATTCATGTTTTCTGGTGCTTTATGTTTTTGTGGGCAGAGATGGGCAGTTATGTTTTTAACTACTGTCAGCTGCTCAGTGTAGTGCTCAGGCACTAGATGGGCAGGGTATAAATGTAACAAATAAATAAAAATAATCTTTGCCTCCCATGGAAAAACATCTGCAAGTGAACTGATAATGAGGGAGAAATAAACCAACTTACTGCTGTTACTGCAGTTATTTAACCAGTGGCATTATCTTGCATGGCAGGGTACAAATTCAGGAAGAAACAATGATCTTGTTGAATACCCATCCCATGGATGTTTAGTCTGAAGGAAATCCCACAGAACCCAAAGGAGCCGACTCCCAAATGAGTGAGTACAGAAGTTGCAGTGGGAAGGGCATTGTTGGAGTGAGCAGTTGAGATGAGAAATGGGTGGATTTCAGTACAAAAGAAAAGACTTTATCTTTTGTTTATAGAAGGGTGGAATCACTAGAATGTAAACAGCCCCTTGCAAAATAGATGATACAGGAGACTCTTCTTATCACTAAGCAGGGGAGTCCTTTCCTTTGTGTGTGTGTGTGTGTGTGTGTGTGTGTGTGTGTGTGTGTGTGTGTGTGTGTGTGTGTGTGTGTGTGTGTGTGTGCGCGCGCGCGCGCGCGCGCGCATGCACACGCATACTGTCCTCATTCACTTCAATGGGACCTAAGCATTAACATCCCACACAGTTCTGCTCTTTTTATTTTGTGGTTAGCTGGTAGTTCAAAAAAAAAGTGATGTGGCTGAATTGTTCTAGCTGGCTGAGTGCCATTACACAGCAGTGAGTAATTCTACCATCATCATCCCACCATAACAAGGTTTCAAAGATGAAGAACGGGGCTTTGGTTTCTAAACTGTCTCATACATACATCCATATTTGCATGCAAGATTCTTAACTACTCTTACATTCTCAAATCAAATTTGTGGGGTGCAGGGAAGGAGCCCTCTCTTTTAGCTGTCAGGAACAAACATACCGGACTGTATAATGCTTTGTTCTTTTCTGCCAGAACGAGATCAGGTGTGTCCCAAGCATAACAACCAAAGCCTTTGAGCCATGCTAAGTCTTCCTTATATTTAACCTGCAAAAACAAAACAAGCAATGCTTATGATCTGAAATTATTTCCAGAAGACACAAAGGTCTATTATTTGTGCTGTACATGAAAAAAACTCCAATACAGTTCATCAGTTGTCAAAAATTATATTTTCTTGGGGTCAAGCCACACATTCATCAAATACGTATTTCTTTCTCTTACAATGTTATACTTTCAGGCATACAAATCTGAAAAACTGAATATAAAAATAAAGTCATGCTTATCTTCCAATTACCACTTACAAAACCAAAGCAAACTTATTTTCAAATGTAGATTGTGGCAAGCTCATCTTAGAATAAACAGATTATTTTTTCCTCTTAAGGGAGCTTTGCACCACATAGTAAGTCTGGTGTTTTGATATGGAAGGCATGACTATCAGTAGAAGTCAGTTTCTGGTTAAAGGTTGCCTGGGGCTGAATTTCCAAACAGAGACCTTCAACCTTCCTATTATTAGGAGGCTCAGTTTGAGTTTTCACAGCTTTAAAATTAAACTCTTGATGTATCCACTTTCTGAGTAGTTAATTGTAATCCAGATAGACTTTCCTGCCAACCACAACAGAATTAGAACACTAAGTACCTGAAATAACTATCATCCAAATACCATTTTTAAAAAGCCAATGTATCAAAACAAGTAGATCATTTTAAAAAATACAATGGCATTAAATTATTCATTTTTTAAAAAAAAATAAATGCATTGCCTTTTAAAATCTATAAAACTAATAATGAAGAAAGAGAGACAATGAGGCTTTTGTGGCTAGTTAATTTTGCTGAAGTTGCACATATCCAGTGACTCCTGAGTTGATGAACGCTTTGAATGTGGTTTTGAAAGTTGCAGTTGAGCAAGCAGATCATCAGAAGTTAAAGATTCCTTTGTCCAGAGGTACTAGCTAGGATGCCTAAACAATTCCATGGGTTACAGGTAAAAAAGAAAGAAAAGAAAAAAGAAAAGAAACCCCTTCCAACCTCTGGCTATTTCACAAGTGAAACTTGCTCCTGCTAGAGCAAATAGCTGTCTAAACTCTAGTCATCTGCTTTGCAACATATATTCAACATGAAAAACTGTTAACTGCTCTTAGCTATACGGTGGTGCCTCGCTAGACAGTTACCCCGCATGACAGTTTTTTCACTAGACATTGACTTTTTGCAATAGTGATTCGCAAAACAGTGATTCCTATGGGGGAATTTCGCTGGACAATGTTTGGTCCCTGCTTCGCAAAACGATTTTTGCTAGACAATGATTTTGACAGCTCCCTCCACGCTTCGCAAGACCACTATTTAAACTGCTGATCGGCGGGTCGCAAAGCAGCTTTCCTATGGCCGATCTTCGCTAGACAATGACGATTCTTCCCCATTGGAATGCATTAAACAGGTTTCAATGCATTCCAATAGGGAAATGCTTTTCGCTAGACAATGATCTCGCTAAACAGCGATTTCAGTGGAATGGATTATCATCGTCTAGCGAGGCACCACTGTACCTCTTAAGATCACTTAAGTTCTCCTAATATTATCAGGTTCTCCAAACCACAATGCTATTGAATTCTCACTGGGACCTTAACAGATCTTGTCTTCAATCCAAAGGATGAAAAAATGTAAGCAAAAGTAGAAAACTCGCCACTGATTACATGCATTTTGAGTGAACCCTCCCACGTTCCTGCAAGGAATTAACTACAGCCCTCTGTTCTGGAATGCCGGTCCTTGTAGGACAACTAATTATCACGTCAGGTTCACACTCACATCACTGACTGCATCGGTAACTGCACGGTGGTGGAAGTGATCCGGCCGGTCTGGGATCGATCTCCAGATTCCTAATTGACTCATGTACTTTTCTTTATATTTTATCTGGGGTGCAAAACAAAACAAAACAAAACAAAAACCCAAAATCAAAGTCTGAAAAATAGATTCTATGAAATTAATGACAAATACAACAATCCACTTGACGTTATGATGCGTGCTTAGTTATTCAGTGGAACTTATTAATTAATTAAATATTCAATTTCTATACTGCCCATGTGACCAATGGTCACTCTGGGTGGGTCACAGCAGTGATAATAACAAACAGTAACACAAACCTAATTAAAACTGAAGCTAACGTGGCACGACATTTAAAAGCAGGCAGCCCTTCAATATGATAGGCTGATGCTTTGATTTAGATGGACTGCTTTGAAAAACTTGCCAAAATAAGCAGGTTTTAAGGAATTTCTTAAAGGTCACCAGAGAGGGGGGCCAGGCAAATTTTAGATGGCCATTCATTCTAGAGCTGAGGAATGACCCCTGAGAAGGCCTGGCTCCTCCCTAGTACAATGGCTTCTGTAATCATAAGCCATTTTACTGTGCCATTTCTCATTAGAAAGTCCTGGTGCAGCTATGCTGCTTTATGTAATAACAGCTAGTTGTACCGAAATGCAGCCGAAAAGGAGAGAGATGGGACACAGGACTAAGGTCCTGTCGAATCATGCAAGATCAGGGGCAGAGGGAAGGAGGGCATGTCTGACTGGCGTGGAGGGCAGTGCTAGCATCCCACCAGGGACTCATGGGAATACAGCTGTACTGACCTGAGGCTTGACTAGCAAGCTCCCTTAGCCCTGCTGAGCTGCCTGGTCTCTTTGCAATGGCTGGAAACCATAGGGGTCCACTTAAGCAGGCAGGCTGGGATGCCTCACAGTGCAAATGAAGAGAAATGGCAGTCCGGGAAAAAACACTGGCATATGGGGGGGGGGAGTATGGCAAAAGCTTGCATGCTAGAGAAGGAGGGAGCTGCAACAGGACATGAGAGAGCAACAAATTCTATGAATAAGAGTTAGCTGCATCTTTAGGTAAACAACGTTGTCAAATAGGCAATTGTGTTGACAGCGTCCCATCCCTACTTTGAGTTGTTTTGCAAGTGGGGATTCAGACCAACATGGGCAACTCAGGGGGTGCTTGCATTTGGAGAAAGGGAAGCTAAGAGCATGTCCGTATAATTAAAGCAGCAGCCCTCACATTATACATGCAGTTAGACCTCACAACGCTTGCTTATCTGTTGCATTTCAAATGTATGAAGGAGAGATTATTCAGGAGGCTACGCACGTACTTTGCTAATATCATCAGTGACCTTGCGATGATACACAATATCCAGGGCATCTTTCACAGTGTGGTATTTACCCTTTGCCTTCTCAAAAGTTTCTTTGTAGCGCAGCTGAGGAAAACAAGAATATGTAGTAAATTGTCAGTTTAAATATGTCATATCAGCGGTCCCCAACCGTTTTGGAAGCATGGACCAGTTGCGGGGGTGGGCTCCATGCGTGGGGGGAGAGGGCAGAGATCCATCTCTGTGGCTCAGTCCTTGGAAGCCCACGGACCAGCACCGGGCCATGGACCGGAAGTTGGGAACCCGTCTTATATTGTTCTTAAAACATTTATTTAGCCCTGATTCACCTCTACAGTGAACAAAGCACAGTTTTCATCTGGTATGCTCAATACAGATATTGTTCCAATACAGATAGGCAGGCACACAAAGGTCTGAGCATAAGGTCAATACCAACAGGCTTCACTTATTCAATCCTAGTTTCCCACTGAGTTGTTAAAACATAAAATCATAGTTCCTTGTGTTATTCACACAGAGCTGTAGGAACTGAGCGCACTTCCTAATCCTATCTGGAATGGAAGCCTTTCCCCCTTTTCCCAGTCCTGTCACAGCCTCTGTGGTTACCGTTCTGGTCCCACCAGCGCTCTTTGTGGTACCAAATAACTGTGTGAGAGATTCTCCCAGTGCTTTCAAACAGATTTCCAGGGTGTGCAGTGGACTGCAGAAGGGAAGGGGCTCCATGATACAGGAGCAAGTAATAGGACTGGAAAGTATGTTGCCAGATCCAGGCTGTATAATTGGAGGTGGAAGAATTATTCATTTGGGTGGAACTTAGCTTTCCTGTTCAGTCTAGGTAGAATATTAAAGATCATCTCATTACGTCCCTCGTTCCTAGGCAATTAGTTACAGAGAGGGAGAATCTGCTAGTCTGACTGAACAACCTAGGTAACTAATAAGCACAGCAAATCATTTGTAATTGTCATTTGTACAATTAACACATGAACTTTGCCCATTTTTTTGTCAAGTCCTTACATCACTAGCATTCAGGTAAGCCTTCTTAGCCCGGATGATGATTGGTGTGTCAGGAACGGTCACATACTTGTGCTTCAGCTTCTCATATTGGGCTTTGTATTTTTTCTTCATTGAGGAGCAGTGAAAGAAGGAAAAAGAGAAACACGAGGGTTAACTTTGATGTGCTATCATGATAACAGCATTAATGTCATGCAACCTAATATTTAAGGACATGGTTAAGCACCACTTTACTTAGCATCTGAATCAACATTAAAATGTTCTGAATCCAGCCTTACCTCACTGGCAAAGTCCTTCACATGCTTAGCAAGTTTTAAAGCAGGTGTCTGATCCCCAGCATGGTGATGAGGTCTTTCCTTGGTGGCAAGTTCAACATACAAGTACTAAAGCAAAGAAAGAACAAAACAATATTAAAGGATGTTTCATATGTACAAAATGGCTGGGATCTCGTTCAGCACCAGAAGAGTGGACAGCTCTGCTGGCACACTGCCAGGAGCACTCCCTTCTTCCTGTTCCACAAGCTAAGGCAGCCCATTGTAAGTATCAGTGATTTCTGCCCGTGGAAGGAAGTACTGTATTAGTTATCTACTGGCATAAAGAAGAACAAAAGTCAAACTGCTTGCACAGTGATCCATTGCGCAGGCAGAGTGACTGAATGGGACCCCAGTTTACAAAAAAAAATGTATTCCTTTACTCACTGATTATTGCATACTGACTAAGACAAGACAGTCACTGGTCTATTTTTTTCAGCACATACTTATTCCAACTTATCTAAAGTATCAAGCAAAGCATTTTCCCAATGCAGTTAGTTAGGAACTACAAATAGGTGACACCAGAGATTGAACAAGAAAGGTGCTCTGTCACTGAACGACACTTCCTTTGATCTAGCTGTAGGAATATTTTTGATAGCAGACATGCAATTCATTGTGACCAATTTAGAAAGCAACAAAACATAACCAATGCTGTCAGAGGTGACAGAAGAATGCCTTATTTTCATCCTAACCCAATAAGGCACCAAGGTAATGTTTCCATTCATTCTTATGGATTGCAATGCAGTTTAAAGCAGAAAGGTAGTGCCTTATGTATTGAACTGAAGGTGCCCTTAAAAGAATTAGTTCTGACATCAGGTACTGAAATATCCATGTGAACGAACAAAGAGTAGATGTGGAGATGGAGGGTTTGGAATAAAGATAGAACTCGTGGAGGTGGAGGAGAAACTGAAGAATCCACTAGGCTGACTTAACAGTTAACAGTTCTAAGGAAGCGCCCTCGGTGATTAGAAAGGAGAGGAAACTATTTGCAATAGTCATTTTGTGCAGTTGCAAGGCACATATCTATGGCAGGATGAAAAGTTCTCAATATACCCTTGTTGATATGCCAAGCAGATCCAGCTATAATTAGTACCACAACTGTATGAGATGTACTCAAGGAGAGGAGCATTTGGCAAATTCTCCTTCAGTTGCAAAACACTGTTACTTTCATCCTACTAGGGGGCACCTACACAACTACACCAGGTCTGTGTGTTTAATAAAATTTCTATACAATTGCAATGAATTCTTTTTTCTAAGGCTCGCTGATTTGTTTTCATTAAACTGCCTGGAAACGCTAGTTAGATAGACCAGGCCAAAAACAAAAAGTAAAAAAAATAAAAAAAATAAAGAAGATAAAAAGGTTGTGGCACATTAAAGACTAACTGCTCTATTTTAATGAGAGCTTTCAAGGACAAGTCCCCCTCCTCAAACCTAGGAGTGGGAACTACCTGGCAAATATTTATACACTTATACATGCCCCCCTGACTTTCTGAGCAAGAATCTGATGGATGTTATCCAATTTTATTTCTATGAACAAAATGTTCTTACCTGACTCTGTATCTTCTGTCCTCTTTTGGCCCTTTCAAAATCTGGTGTATCAAGGATAGAGGTGTACTTCGTTTTCTGTTTGTTGCCTGCAGCTCTGTATACGAGCTGGAAGGAGAAATAATATGGCAATTCTGACTTATATAACATATCGTACTCAGTGTGTTACATTTAAAAGAGAAACATGTAAAAGGGTCAACAAATTGGCACTCAGCAGAATAAAGTCCAACATGGCTGAGTGAGAGGTGATTCTCATAATCTAACTGCAATAATGAAATAAGCTTAACATATACCCTTGATAGAGGGTAATAAGATGTGAAGACTTGGTTCTTGGGATCTGATTTCTGATAGTTCTCTGAACATATAATACTGGGAGAAGTAGCAACTGTGTTGTTGATCTCAACAAACACTTGGTTCTGGTGGTGCTGTTACGAAAAGACTCCCACTAATATATATATATTTTTGCAGTGTATGTGCATTAAGAGTGATCTATCCGTAGACAGACAGCCCTTCCCTGGGAACCCTTTTCTTCCACCCCTGTCTCATTCCGTGCAAAACGTTGCATGCACATTATGACCCGAGGTCTCTTATGGTCCTTTCCACTGTACTCTGTTCCCCCCAAAATAAGACAGGGATTTATATTAATTTTTGCTCCAAAAATGCATTACGGCTTATTTTCAGGGGATGTTTTATTTTTTTTTTATGTACAACCATCTACAGTTATTCAAATACAGTCATGTCATCTTCTTCTGGTTGTTGCACCATGGTGGAGGACGGGGTTTCACTTAACTAGGGTTTATTTTGGGGGTAGGACTTATGAGCATTCTGAAAAATCCTATTAGGGCTTATATTTTAGGTCTTATATATTTACAGCAGACAGATTGAAAGCATCAAACTCACTTCACTCAAATGAGTCTTCAGCTCCTGGATGTTCCGGTAAACAGGAGTGTCCAGAACCACTCGGTATTTGTCTTGCGCTTTCTTTGCAGCGTCGGTATAGACATAATGAGACTGAAAAAAGGAAGAACTCCCATTACAAATGGTGCGACCTCGTTTAACCTCCAGCAATACAAGAAAAATTTAAAACCCAACAAAAGAAAGCCAGTCAAGTAACCAGCCCTGATGAAATTTTCATCTACTGAATGAATGAGTTTTTTAAAAATGAGTCAACCAAGAGAGAGAAGGAAAATGAAACATACCCAAAGTTTCTTCAAATGCCGAGAACGGACCATGTCTGGCGTATCATACAGGAAGCAGCCCAGGCCTTTCAGCCACGCCAGGTCACTTTTGTATTTAATCTGCCAAGCAACAACAGAGGTTTCAGACTTCTCTTCTAAGCAATAGAACACATTTATTCGATACATGCAAATAATGTATTATTTTACAGTCATAATGTTTTGGATTCCAAAACAATGTAAGCACTGAAAAAAAGGAAAATTAAATATTGCAAGAGAAAGAGAAAGCCAAGAAGTCAGACTGGAAATCACTTGTGCTAAATGCAGGGCATCTTTTTTTAAACAGTCACTTACATCACTTGTAATTTCTCCAACATAACGGCTGTGCATTGTCTGAGGAGTGTATGGCATGGAAATCAAGTGCCCTTGCATCTTGAAAAAGTCGGTCTTGTAGATCAGCTGAAAAGCAAAAGGGAGGAGATTAGGGTTTTTAATATTTTTTTTAAAAAAAATCACATCCAATATTATGAATGTTACTTCTCTAAAAACTGAATAAAAGACGCATACATCACTGATGGATTCTTGATTTGTTTTCACTTGACGGATGTGCGGTGTATCAGGTGTGGTATGAATCTTATCTTTATTTTTGTGGTATGCCTCCCGATATAGTCTCTGTAGTAAAAGAGAAAATGTTCCACAAACATTTAAGCTAATAAAAGAAAAAAAAATGCCCTGATTTCAAATTACATACAAATGGTAAGCTTCATTTTTTTATTTCAATTTTTTTTTCAATGAAAGCATATTTCTTTGGACAACTAGAAAACAGGAGAATGAAAGGGCAACCTGCAGCAACCTGCTGGGGGCTCAGATGAGACAGCAATGAACAAACCATTATAGCTCTGAATAACAATTGTTTATCATTGGAAGAGAGTATCAGAGGCATGGCTGTAAAATATTGGGTTACTAAGTTACAGCTGCTGCTGCAAGGTATCAACTTTTCCAGTATCATTTGTTCATCAAGAGATGTTATAAAATGTGGGGTCACAAGCATGCTGCAAAATCATATCCTTATTTTATCATGGATTACATAAGGTTCCAGTGGTGATTTAAAATAATTTTACAGAAAGAAGCATCATATCAATGCTATAATTATGATTTGATTTACCTCATTGAGAACTTTATTGACTTTTCTTGTAGTCACAAATGGGACAGCTTTGGGTCCAAAATTGTAACCTTTAGCCTTGAAGTGTTCAAAAATCTCCTTATATTTCAGCTGAAAGATGAATCCATATATATATTTCAGTTTCATACATCTGTAGCACACATTCAGCATTTATAACAGAAAATTAAAAAAAAAAAGAACATGACAGAATACAATGACCTATCGATGGATCAATAGATGTTTTGAGTTGAAACTTTTTGAACAGCATTGCTATCTGGCCCTGCCATCCAAAAAGTAGCTCTTCCAAACTGTAACATTAATACATAGAAACGTTGGCAAAGATTTTATTGATATTTTATGTTTGCATAAGAGAAATTGTGTAAGTCTTGGCAGCAAATTGCTGCTTATTAACTGATGCTGGCTGTGTTGCTGAACAGGTAGCCAATTGTGTGATTGGGCACCTATCCAGGAACAGAAACAGTACCTTCCTAATGAGTTTGCCACCAAGACTTAGGCAATTTCCCTTAATCAATTAATCATGTTCCATCAAGTTGATTCCAACTTGCAGTGACCTTTTCCAGGGTTTTCTAGGTACAGAATACACACAAATGGTTTTTTTCAGTCCCTCTAGGGGGCGCCCTGGGACTGAGCAGCTTGTCCAAGGCTACACAAGATAGCTTTCCAACCCTAGAGACACAGTGGTGAGCTGAACCCCCAACCCCTGGTTCTACAACGAGTCAACCCTTACGCAAGCATAAATCATCAGTAGGAGTCTGTCGATAAAGGTATTTAGATTGCAATTAGACACACCTCTTCCCTATTTTCTGATATCTTTGACTGACTGTCTTATTAACAGCCCTAATAGTTTATAGGATTGTTTTTGTTGCGGGCTTGTTTTTTTTTTTAATTCTTCTGTTTCTATAAAATAATACATATTTTGTTCACAATAAAATCAATAAATTAAAGACACCTGGAACTAAGTGTAGGCATTGTGGAGGTTGCAGAAGGAAAGCTAATGCCTCCTGCTGGCTCTCATCTAGTCTGCAGAGCAGTGCCTCCATCAGAATTTCTTCTCCCACTGTATTTTTAGATTCAGACTCACTGGGAGTCTAATACACATGTATTAGAAAATGCTTATTTTTTAAATGATTGCCCCCCTGGAAATAGTAGTGAAATGCAATTTTACGTGCAACTAGAATTGAGCCATTCAAACAAATGCAACTGCTTTCAATGGGTCCACTACATCTGAAATTTAAACTGGATTTAGCCCATACATTCTTCATCAGAATACCTCCCAAAATTGCTTGGGAAATCTTAAAATAGGAGACATGATTCAGCCCATATTAAACGTTTTCAAGTAGCATCGATTTCAATGGGAACAGAGAACTCATGTGTGATTGCTGGAACAAGTGGAACTGGATAGCGCCCAACTTGGGTTAGCTTATGGCCATGGTATATAGAGAAATCGCAACAGCACTGCACCAAGTGGGCTGGATCCAAAGTGGTGTGGGCAAAAAATGCTTTTGATCCTGCCACCAGTTGCAGCCCCAGGAGACCCTCCTGTATGGGATGCAGGGCAGGTACAGGAGAGTACAAAATGGCCTGCCTTACACAAGCAGAAACTGAATACTGCATGCAGTTTCTCCTCCCCCTGCCAGAGCTTTCTGCACCCCAAATTTCCTTTGGAGCAATGGTTCGCAACCTTGGGTAACGCAGGGATTTTTAAAACTCTGGCCAGCACAGCTGGTGATGAAAGCTTCTGGGAATTGCAATCTAAGAACATCTACATCACCCATGGTTGGGAGCCACTGCTTTAGAGGATCCCATAATCTTCCGGAAGAGGGAAATATCCTATCAGTGTTGGAAGCCAATGGGATAAAACCTCTGCTTCCATGAAATCCAACTACATTTTTTTCACTCCTAGGCAAGTAGGTGTAGAGTTACATCTTGAACCTCTTAATAATAGACCAATACCCTATCATTAATGTAAAAAAAGAAGCAACAGCATGAGGCAGAATGTCCAAAAGAGCTTTACATGAGCTTCAATCACTGTTATTTGTCTTGATTAATGTTCCTGTCAAATACTGCTCCTATGACTATGACTTAATAATAACAATCATTGATGGCCCACAGTTACTCTATTTTCAATGAGTTTAGGATTTTACCTATTATTGGTATAAGTGACCATGTACCCACTTATCTGTGCAACTGCATCTATTTATTCTGAATAATAAATCAAGAATTAAAACAATTCTCTACTCACGTCACTGCCAATATATTGGGCATGTTTAGCATGTTTGAAAGCAGGGATATCATGTGGGAGTTTATATCCAGTGGGAAGTGCCCGCAAGCCTGCATTTCGGTAGAGACCCTGCCAAGAATAACGAGAAGCAAAAATGTTGGTAGACCGAATTCACAACAAATTAATGAACATATTACATTAACATAAGGGCAGTGGAGTATTCCCCCAGAGCCCCTGTTCTCAGTTCATGTGTTTGGTTAGATTCATTTTATGCTAATAGGCAACTTACAGAAGCCCATTCGTTGTCGGTAACTCTGACTAATCAAGACTTTGTACCAAGACCAACCCGTCCCACTTGCAAAAAAGAAAGAAAGAAAGAAAAAGCTTTGTCTCCATCCCGCTTCATGTTGGCCAGGAGATGTTCAGAGATGAAGTCAAGAAAAGAATTTTTTTTCCCTAACACACAAGTCAATGTGGACCGTCTATGCTGGGAGCCTAAACACAACATTGGCTTGGCTGCTACCATTTCTTATTTTCTATTATTCAGATTTTTAAAAACAAAAACGCTGCTGCCCTGCCACCAATCCCTCTGACTCTTCCTTCCCTCCTCCTCTCTTGTCATCCTTGCAAACACAGTTCAAGCACTTACTTCATTCTGTATCTTGTGGGCATGAGTCGCCCTCTCTAAATCCACAGTCTTATCCACTGGTGTATATTTTCCTCTGATATTGTGCACGTATTCATGGCGGTAAACAGCCTAGGGAGTTTAAGGAACAGACTAAGTTAAGTTGAAACTCAGCAATATTGTATTGAGTGCTGGACATATAATACCACTTGTTTTACAACACAGAAAAGAAGGCACATTTTCAAAGAAATGCCCAATCCTGTATAGGCATCACCCAGTATGTTTGTTTACCATAGCATAGGCATGATTTGCAATTTTAATGCAGAAATATTTTAAAAATAGAACCAAAACAAAAGTGGGTTGTGACTTTATTGTACTGAACAACACAATTAAGGGCTCACAATTGCTGTTGATCTAGCAACTAGTGAGCATGCCCACTAAGAGCAGAAGTTGATGAGTTCAAGTAATTGCTGATTCCATATCTTTAGGCTTAGGAAAAGCTAGGATAAGCAGGATTTTTCAAACACTTCCTGAGAAATGTAGAAAAAAGCTGATCGGTGCAAAGTTCTGAACATCTAATGAGCACTTGTATAATCATCTGAGTTTGGGGCATACAGCAACTCAGCTCTGAGGGACAAATTATATGTGGTGACAAATGCACCTTTACATCTATAGCAGAGTGTGTTTGTTGTTGTTTGTTTGTTAAAAGTGCATGCTGCAGATAATGAGCAGGAGCTTAGAATCTTAGAATTTAGAACTGCAGAGCTGGATGGAGACCTACAGATCACAGAATCCAGCTCTGTCAAGGAGGTCAAGTGGGGAATCAAACTCCCAGCCTCTGCCTCTGCAGCCAGAAACCTAAACCACTGATCAAATGGAGGAATGACCTTAAGACCTGCCTCTTGTGCTGCAGTCCTGCAGAAGCTCACTACTTTCAAGCCAGAATTTGCTTTGGGAGGCAACTCTCCCCTCCCACTTGCACCGAAGGAAGTCTGTGTTTATTATTACTATCATATTTATGAAAAATATGAATATTTTTGGCACATTGGAATAAAACTGAGCCACTCTTGATCTAATTAAGGCTTATCATAAAATCAGTGAAGTCCGAATCAAGGTGGGGAGGGCCACTCTGACTGCTAATTGCCTCTCTGAATTGTCTTTGAATGGTACACATAATCTGCTAAATGGCTGGTTGCAGCTATGATCGGTGTTACTACCGCAATGTTCCTGCTCGCAATAAAGGCAAACAGTGAACTGTCCAAAATCAAAGCTCCAAGTCTTTACCAGCAAAACAGTGAGAACTATTAGATGAGCAGGGCTCCAGATACTCACTTCACTCAGATTAAGTCCACTTTGGACATTCTGAACATACACAGGCGTGTCCAATACGACAGTGTAGTTGCTCTTCATCTTCTCTGCTTTTGCCTTGTATTTGAACTGTGAAAGGAGGGAAAGACATGTGTATTTTTTTTTCTGATCTTATTTCCCGTGCCCATTAGCAGCTTGTCTGAAAAGAATCATCGCTCATAAAGCACAGCAGTCTTATCTGCCTGGTAATTATCTTGATATCCAATCCTCTCCAAGCTGCAGACAGCAAGAGAGGCTGACCTGAAAATGCCCCCAAAAGCCAAATTAACCAATCAAGGCTGAAACTAACATCATCTTAAATGATGAACTGAATGTTGCTTTCATTTGCTTTGTAAATATGCTGAAATTTTAAAAAATAAAATAAATTTGGAGGGAGGAACGATATCTCTTTAAAATGTGGCATCAACTCAGACCAAAGAAGGCTGCTTATACTTAAATTGCAACAGAGACAACACAACAGAACTAAAGATAGCAGACTGATGATGCAGACATGGGTGGCAACAGAATGTGAAGTACAGGGTGGGACATGAGAGTGACATGGTCGCTGTGCCAGGCTTTACTCTCAAAAGAACATCTCCGCCTAAAACATTACATGTCAAACTGTAAAGGTTTGAATTCGGTTTACGAGCCATGATGACTAATGCCATATGTAGAAGAGGTTGAATAAAAAAGCACAGGTAGTATAAAACTTAGTGGGAATGTCTTCTGAGAGCTGAATTAGATTTTTTTTTAAAAAATTTTTGGCACAAAGCCTTATGCCAATCTTCCCCATCATGGTATTCTCTAAGTTTTTTAGACTACAAGTTCCATCACCTCAACTATTAGCTATACTGGTAAGGGCTGATGGGATCTGGAGGCAAAAATATATCTATCTTCTGCTATGGCTGAAAATAGAATTTGCTCTTGGTGGAATGAAAGATCATGGCACAGTAACTTTATTGAGCACTTACATGTGTACTTCATTGAGTACTTTTATTGTGTTGTGATTAAGTGCCTTTAAACCAAGTTAGGCAGTGGGTCTTCTGCCTTGCATGTTTTGCAAGGGGAGTACAATATAGCTACAGTGGAAATAAATAATTAGTTTTGTTTCATTGGATGATCCTCCTCTCACAAGTTATTCCTACTGTAGCTAAGTAGCGTGACTGAAGATGAATTAAAAGGTGCTAGTTGTAAATTATGTATCCTGTTGGTTGACTAGATGATTGTTTTGCTGTATGTATGACTGCATTCAAGGGAAAAGATACCCATGCATTCGTGATCACAAAAGGACAAGCTCCACCTAGCCTGCACATTTTTGATAGCTTAGGAAACAAGCTCCAGAACAAAAGGAAACTGCTGGGGCCGAACATACTTACATTATCCCGGAGGTCATAGGCATGCTTGGCGTGGAGAATGTCAGGAGTGTCCCAGACAAAGCAACCTATGCCTTTGAGCCAATTGAGATCGTCTTTGTACACAATCTAAAAAATTGGATTTTTAAAGAGAGGGGAAAAAATAATTATTATTAATTGGCCATTTTGAAAAGCTCAAACCAAAAAAAAAAAATTGCTTTATTCCTGAACTGATCCTGACTTGCTAACTCATACTAGTTTCCATAGTGCAGTGAATCATCTCTCAATCAAATCACCACGTTTTATGTTGACACCAGAGTTCATTTCTCCTCTCTTTTGCAAATAATATTTGTCAGGAAAACAAGTTGAAATATAGACAAGTGTCATCTAGACCCTCCTTTTATGACCATCTGTCATTGAAACAGAGCATCGTTCAGGAAAGCCAGCAGCAGGCAAAGGGCCGGTTAGTCTGAACCAGCCTGTTCACTTCATCTTTAATCATCCACACCCCTACTTCACCCTGACAGCTGAAATCCTATTGCACTTGGTGTTGCATAAAACCATGTCTTCTGAAGTTCATGGATTCTGACCAATGTCTGTCATGCCCCTGGGCTTTGGTCCATAGGAGGCAAGTTCTGGACCCATATTATATCATGTCACACTATCAATGTTCATTTATCATCTTCTTTGCAAGCTTTACATCACAGTTTTCAGTGAGACAAACATGAGAGTATTAAAAAAAACTTACATCACTAAGTTGGTCATTGACTTTTCGAGCTAGCGCATTGGCATGAAGGTCTGGAATATTGGCCCACTCATGCAGACGGATACGATAATCAATTTCACTGACTTTCTTCTGAGTGCTTTTAGCCGATACAATGTCAACCATGTCTGGTGTTATATGGATTTTGGCCTTGTTCTTTTCATATCCTTCTCTGTACAAGCGCTATGAAGTTAAAGCAACAATATTAGGAACCAATGGTGTATGTTTTTTAAAAGTTATTGAAATCTAACCTATAGCTGGAAGAAGCAACTAAACATACACTATGGGAATGCTTATTTTGCCCCCAGGTTATTCTTCAGGCTTATACTTCAAGAACTGGGCATGTTTAGCCTTGAGAAAAGACTGGGGGGAGATATAATAGCATGCTTCACAAACAGAGGAGGGGCAGGATCTATTCTAGATCATCCCAGAGTGCAGGGCATGTAATAATGGACTCAAGTTACAGGAAGCCAGATTTTGGCTGAATATCAGGAAAAACTTCGTAATTGTTAGATCAGCATGACAACAAAACCAATTACTACAGGAGTGGTGAGCGCTCCAACGTTGGAGGCATTCAGGAGAAAGTTAATCATCTGTCAGATATACTTTGATTTGCCTTCCTGCACTGAGTAGGGGGTTGAACTCGATGGCCTTAAAGGCCCCTTCCGACTCCATTATTCTATGAAATGATCTTTAGAAATACTGGTATAAACACCTATGGATAAACATATAGCTGCTGGATATTATTTGATCACTTCGTCACTATATATGTCTAATATTACTAGAGTGGAACAGCTAATGGTTAAAAATTATTCTTCCTTTGGGAAGAAACGCCATTTAACTGATAAGAGCAGCAGAGAGAAGATGTTGCAGCAAAGAAGTGGGTGTTTTTGATCTAGACAGCAGCGAGGGAAGGCTGCAGAAATACAAGCAGTTCTTTTTCTGAAATCTGGGGGTTTGCAGCCTGCTGTTAGCAGCCTATTGCCTCTGGCAAGTTCTCCTTTTCACATCATTCTCCAGTCTGCTATTATCCAAAGGAAACCAATTTCTAGACTGTGGGTGTTCTTATTTCTTGGTGAATCAGCAAACACTTAAAAATCTTGTTTCCCCTTCTCTAAAACTAGCTGCTCCAGATGCTGAGACTGAAGTGGCCTAGATTAAAATGGTAACATGATGCTGTTGCACCAAAAGAATCCTTACATCAATATTTAGCTTGCCAACTCTCAGACATCTTGCTGTGTTGGGATCATCTTGAACACCACGAGGTAGAGTGTAAAGTGCTTTGAACTTGTCATATTCCTCCCGATACTTTACCTATGTAGAAAAGAAAACAGGAGTGAATTTAGAGTTATACACTGACCAGCAGCCAACAAGATGTCCGGCAGCCAATGGAAAAGCTTCCAGCTGCAGAAATAGGAGAAGGGAGATTCTTTCTCTCTCCTTCATATGGAGAAAACCCTCTAGAGCAGGTTTTTGGGTGGCACAGAATGCTACAGGGGGAGAGGGAAGGAGAGGCCAGTCCCACTGCGCTTACGGATGTTCCATTTAAGCCATTACCCCTTTAGAAATGCATTGCTCAGGTAGACTTACAATGCTGGCGTTATACTTCAGTTCTTTGGCACGAGCCAGTGGCACAGCATCAGGAGGCAACGTGAAGCTGATGGACTTCACTTTGTCCCAGGCTTTCTTGTACAAGTTCTGGAGTAGAAAGAATCGAAACTTCTGCATATATCCTGAATACAATCTACTTCAGTATAATACAATATTAGTATAACGATTAGCAACTACTTATCTAGGCTTCAGAGGGTCTAAGATATTTTAGTATCATCTTCTACAATACCCCAAGTTTCTTATCAAGACTGAGAGGCTGCAAGATTCATACTGCTAGCAGCCATCTTGCATGGTGTTTAACAATATCTATTGCTTAAAACCATTCATAAGACCTTGCCCCCCATTCCCAAACAAGGTCATCTTGTGATTCCTTTGGCAATACAGTGAAAACACTCACACTGCTGTAAAGATACTTAAGTTTCACAATCCTTTCACGATCTGCCGTTTCCACCACTGTTGTATACTGGTCCTTGATTTTATGGTATTCTTTCTTGTATTTCAGCTGTGATCAAAGGATAGTTCAAGCATTAATTCAGTTTGAGCGAACTGCAGAAAATAAAAGGAGATCAAGGGAGGAACTTGGGTGGAGAAAGCAAGGACAGTGGCTTACATCGCTAGCATTGATGCCACTCTGGACGGCAGTTACGTAGATGGGAGTATCCATGATCACACCATAATTCTTCAAATTGTCTTTTCCTGCTTTTGTGTATAGCAGCTGCAAAACAAAGGCAAAAGAAAGCATTAGTACCTTGAGCAGTTGCACTGTTTAATTAGCTATGGACATACTAGGTAGAAATGCAATTTTTTTTTTACTTTGATTTTTTTGGCAGGTGGAATTATCTTAGTGTCACGGACCAACAGAAACTAGCCAGAGGTGTTCTAAAGATTAGCTAATGCAACCATGGTGCAGGTGTAGACAAAGTGCAACTCTCCAGATGTTGCTGGACTCCTGGTTCCCACTGTTCTTCCCTGCTGGCTGTCCTTGAAAGGGCTGATGGAAGCTGCTACCGAAGAATACTTTGAGGGCTGCACTTTGCCCATGCTTGACCAAGCACTTCCATAGAAGCTTACACATTTTATTGTTTACAGTAACAAAGGTTGCTTTCCTCCAAGGAAGGACAGAAAGCCCTCTTTTAATGCACTTATCTATTGAGAAACCCCAAAGGTTCTAGGAAATAATCTCATCTTGAGCCAGGTGCCTCTTGCCCATTATTGTCTGTTCTGCTGAGCAATGTCTCCAAAATCTCAGGCGCACATCTGTCCTAAATGTGCTCCCAGATATCCCCTCGTTCCTCTATAAATGAGATACAGGGCTTCCCTGGACCAACCAAATTCTTAAAAAGCCTTGCACTGCTGCCAGTCCTCCTCTTTCTTCTTCACTAATACAAAACACATTTGCTTACCTGACTCTGTAGATCGTAGGACTTCTTAGCATGCAGGATTTGGGGAGTGTCCCAAACATAGCATCCAATCCCCTTCAGCCATGTCAAGTCATCCTTATATACAACCTGCAAATGAGAGAGTTAAAACAGGAATGATTTAGATGACAGGCAAACCCCTCCTTGTGTTTCATCACACATTACACTGGCATCTCCAGTCATGGCACATTTTGGATCCAGTGCAAATGTAAATAAGAAGTGGATATACCGAAGTGTACGTGATGTGCTTATTGCTGTTACCAGCAAAGTGGGAATATCTGCAGAAGCTGCAAAAGCTGTTTCCACTTGTAAGAGAATAGTAGTTAATATTTATATCGAGGAATAATGTATTCAAAGCATGTTACATTAATTATCGCAGTAATCTAGGTAGGCAAATGTTCTTCTACTTACTAGGACAGAAAAGAGAAAGAAATTTGCTGCATCTCACCCAGTTCACTATCTTATCTCAACCACACATTTCTGGGAATCTAACATGAAGGGCACAAGGCCAGCCCTACCATTGAGAGGACTAGGGCAGTCACCGCAGGCCACAGGTACTGGGAAATGGCAGTAGAATGCTGGAAGGGAACGCTAGGTACCCAATGGCCTGCCCTGGCCCTCTTGAACTAGCCTGCAGCTGTCAAGCACAGTGGAGAACACAGTGGTCAGTGCTGAAGAAAGAGTCAATTACAATCCAAGTGGCCTTTGTACATAGAATGCGAAGGAGCACCACCTTGTTCTTTGCTGCAGATGGCACAGTGTCCTGGGTCAGCCTTATAGAGTAGAGGTTCCTAACCTTGGGTCCTCAGATGTTCTTGGACTAAAACTCCCAGAAGCCTTCACCACTAGCTGTGTTGGCCAGAATTTCTGGGAATTGTAGTCCAATACCATCCAGGGACCCAAAGTTGGGAACCACTGCTGTAGGGGATGAAAGGTGTCAGTCCTCTCCTTGATGTATCTCCATAGCAACTGGTGTTTAGTGGCATATGGCCTCAGAACACAGGGGCTCAGCTTCACCATCACCGATAATAACTTTTGAGACATTTATCCTTCAAGAATCTGGCCGTAGCACTGAGGGAGTGAACATTCTCCATACTGTTTAATGAAAAGCTCATGCAGAAAGTTCTGACCTAGTGTCTACCTGGTTCAGAATCACACTATAGCTCTCCAGCAGGCAAAAGTGTGAGTCATTTGTACGTAGGCTTTCTCTATTTATTTAAAGGAAAAAATAAAATATGTTTCCAAGGGTAAAGATTGATACCTACATCACTTAGAATTTCCTGAGCTCTTTTGGCTAGAATAACATGATTCTCTTCAGGTAAACAGTTCCACTGGTGCAGGTAGGTTCGATATTCAAGGTCACTGAGGATATATTGGCATTTCTTAGCCAGCACATGATTGATCATGTCACTTGGGATATGAATGTGTGCCTTGGTGTCCTCATAATTCTTCCGGTAGGCCAACTAAAAAAAAAAAGCAGAATATTAATGTAGAAAACATTATCACACATGCATTCCCCACCTGCACCCCCCACATTGGGTAACCGTTCAGCTGTAACGATTTTGAGTCAAGGAAGAACCCCACCCAATGAAAGAAGAAGGGGGCAAAACTCCTTACCGCACTTCTTATTTTTTGGAAAGCAAGAGAATGGACAACGCTAGGGAAGTCATCTATCTTAGCTCCAGCCAGATAGTGTCCCTTCAGCTTCTCGTACACTTCTTTGTATTTCAGCTGGAATACGCAAACATGGGATATGTTAGATAAGAAAAATCACAGTCCGGGGGGGGGGGAAGGAGGAGAGATATCACAATTAACGATAAAGCAATGTTTGCACAAACCTGACTGTTAATGTGATCAGCATGTTTGGCGCCAACAATGGGGATGTAGTCTGGAGGCAGCGTATACCCAATGGGCTTGATGGATTCCCATGAATCCTTATACACATACTATATGATGAAAAGAGGGACATTAATGAAGTGATACATTTTACGGCAGATGTAAACGTCTGTTCATTGAAGCAATCAAACAAGCAAACCGTGAAGCAAGATTCTTCTACTTCTATAGGCCAAAATTCTCTTCCTTTAATTTTTCTATGGAACTACACAATATGTTGTTTTTGCTTTTGTTTTAATTTTATTGAAAGAACATGCCATCATCAGCAACAAAATAAAAAGAGTCTTTTACCAGAAATATATCATCTGATATAGTAACTCCACACTATTGCAATCTGTATCAGATTAGAATATCGCACCAAAGATTGGCAAGGGAGGCTGGTGGAAAACAAGTCATCTCATTCTTACTAACATAATAAATAAAAGGAAACCACATTTGGAAAAAAATCATCTGGGGAGTATGGTTGCTTAAGTAATCTGAACTGATGAGTTGATCTTTCCATTAGGGCAGTAGGCCATATTCTATATCTCCATGCATATAAAGTTAAATTAGAAATTCCCTCCCAGCTTGCGGCAATTTCTAAAATTGCTGCCATATAGAAAAATACAATTAATTGTTTGTGCATTCACTATTTCTTAAGGCCTGAAAATAAGGACAGAAGGACTAAATTTGGTGACCTGATGATTTTTTTCCCCATTGATCAGTTCTGTTTCTGTAAAAACCCTGGACCAAAACCAGCTGGATTGGAGGACATATGTCCACCACATAGGAAAGTACATATCAATAATTTAAACATGTGCTTATCAGCTTACACTCATTTATTTTCACAAGCTATACATGAAGCTGCTGTTTCCTGACTGAACTTATTTGTCTCTCCAAGTAACGGGATGGTGAAGGGTGCTGATGGTTTAAGTTTTGTTCGCACTGATGTGAAGAGCGCTAGCTTGGGGCAGGTCCCATTTTGATTGAGTGAAGACGCCTCTCTCACAGAGGGGTAGACAGCTTCCAAAGACTGAGAGCAGCCCCTTGGCCATCACTTGGACCTTGGAGGGCTTCCTCCATGATCCCCATCCTCCCAGATTTTTCCCACACATATGTATTGAAAAGACGTTCCTTGCGTTCTCTGTAGTAGCCATTTTTAAAAAAGTAAATTTGGGGGTGCCAGGGAGCCCTCAGAAAAGGCAGAATTGTCCTCCCCACCACCTAGAGCACACAAGAGGACTTTTTGGCTGTCATTTCTTTTCTCTAAAAACTATAAAAATGTTTGTGTGTTTGTGGAGGAGGGGGTGCTAGGAGCACTCCATATGGCCCACCCCATATCTAGTGGGTCACCCAATGTTCTTCCTTCCTCAGTCTTAGCTTGAAGATGCCAGGGAGTGAATCCAAGACCCTCTGTTGGCAAATGTTCTGCCAAAGAAATGGCTTATCCCCCAATGCATGAACTTGGGAGGCAGAGACTTGCCGAGGGGAACAACCATGCATTGGGACTCGAGATCACTAAAAGTAGCTAGCACATTTTTATTTTATGTTATTAAAAAAAACCAAATGGGCAATGGTGTTTATTATACCAAAGAGTCTTGCAGCACCTGTAAGACTAAAATACAGATTGTGGCCTAATCTTTCACAGACTAGTCCATACTGTGGGTTGCAGTCCACACCACTTTATAACCTGTTAAATTTGCCAGTCTTTCAAATGTGTTCTCACACAATATACTCACTCTAGAAGTCTGAAAATTGATTAGAAACAGGCTTCCTCTGAAAACAAGGGCAGAACAGTGATAGTGGCAGCCCATAGTCAAAATGTGAGGTGTATAGAGATGGGGAATTTCAATAGTCACATAAGTAAACAAAAAAACAAAAACCTGAAGATAAACACACACAGAATGGCCTCACAGTTCTAAGCAACAAAAATACAGTTTGTACCTTCCAAATTAAATCTCAGAAGACCCAAACCAC
Source organism: Pogona vitticeps (assembly GCF_051106095.1). Classification (NCBI taxonomy): domain Eukaryota; kingdom Metazoa; phylum Chordata; class Lepidosauria; order Squamata; family Agamidae; genus Pogona; species Pogona vitticeps. The sequence goes on along the minus strand of NC_135783.1, from coordinate 215,320,545 downwards.
CTCAAACTTACATCACTGTAGAGCTTAGACATCTCTCTAGCATGACTCAGGGCTGGAGTGTCATCAGAACCAATATAGTGGCCCCTTTCTTGGTTAAATGTTTCTTTGTATTTCAGCTAAAAATAAAATTGAAATGTGGTGTTAATAATCCAGATGCATTTTACCATATTTAACATTTACTCATTTCTTTCTTCAGTAATTTGTACAAACTACTGCAGCCACATTTTAAGAGAAAATATTTGATTCACTCAACAATTCTATTTTAAAAGGGATGCTTACATCACTCTGATTGATTGAGTTTGCTTTTGCTAAAACAACATCCGGGGGGTCTTCCACAGGAGTGAAATTGGCAAAATTATCAATGGCTTCCTTTATGTAGAGCCGCTGTAGAAAAAGATGATAAGATGATAATCATTAACAACACTTATAGAAAATGAACAGGATGCTACTGTGTATACGTATGAAAAAAGTTATTTTACCTTGTTTATCAAGTCCTGAGCCTTCTTCACTTTCCGGTGCTCCACTGAATCTAATGGGATCCAACCACAGCCACGGATCCATTCCAGATCAGATTTATAAATGTTCTGTAAAAATGAAAAACATGATAAAGAGAGCTATTTACATCTATGCAAAAAAACCAATACATCTAAGCCTTTTAAAAAAATCTAACAAATGATATATCTCTTATGTCTACTGGTAGGTCGGATTCCTAAATAAATTAAATGTTCACAAACTAATTACATAATTACTTACATCACTCTGAAGGTCATAAGCTTTCCTTGCTTGGATGCAGTCATTCTGATCAGGATGACATGTCCATTCATGAAGGTAATGACGATATGGAATTTCACTGACCACATGCTGGCAATCTCTGGCTGCAATGACTGATAGTATGTCTGGAGGTATGTGAATTTTAGACTTGGTCTTGTTGTATGCATCTTTGTACAATCGGTCATTCTGGATCTTGCCAGCATGCTCAAACCACACCAGTTTCGGGTCTTCTCTCATATTATTGACTCCAACGTAGTGACCCCTTTGGTTCACGTAATCTGCCTTGTATTTTAGCTGAAAAGGGAGAACACAGATACTTGAAATGTATACACTAGATTCCCCCCCCCCCCCCCCATTCTAAATGACTCAAGCATTCTTACTGAGATACATTGGCTGGAATCCTACTGGTGCTTACATAAGGCTTGCATAACTTTTCTTGCAGCTAATTGTAGGTAACTGATGATTGGCCAGGGAACATCCCAGTTGCTTAATCAGGGGAGTAACCCGCTAGGTGAATGAGATACATCCTAGCACTTTGTCAATTTGCAGCAATTAGAGAACACAAGTTCATAAATCTTACTTGAACACCAGTAGGATTCCAGTTATTATATTGTGTTCATGTTATAGTAGTTTATGGCTTTGATGGCCCGCATTCTTTAAAAGTGTAAAACAATCCACGGGCGGGGGGGGGGGAGACAATTTGAAAAGGAGTAAGCTATTGAGGAGAGAACTAGACAACAGATTTAGCATGTCATTAATAATAGAATAGTGAAGTTGAAAGGGGCCTATAAGGCCATCAAATCCAACCCCTTGCTTGATGCAGGAAAACAAATAATTAGAAGCAGAACTCCTTGAAAACATTGTTTCTCCCAAATGGAGCTTGCCTCAATCTGCATTTTGCAAATAGCTTGCTTCTTGGATTGGCATCAGGAGACAAACCCAGACTGCATTTGTGAGTCTGAGGCACACAGTTGTGGAGGATTTGCATGCACATTGCAAGAGCAAAACATTGCAAGAGCAAAACATTGCAAGAGCAAAAAATACACATTTCCCTTAAAGTGCATTTTGACCCTCAAGTCAGAGGTTTGGACCTCACTGCCAGTTTAGAAGGTTTACAAGAGTGGTCTTTTAGGCCAGATGGGCGGGGTATAAATCAAATAAATAAATAAATAAATAAAATAATGTTGCAAGGAGCTGAAGAGATTTTACCTCACTTTGGACGTCACTTGAATGCTTGGCGTGAACGAGAGGCACACTGTCAGGAGGCAAAAGATAACCAGTCGCTTTCTCTTTCTCCCAGTTTTCTTTGTACAGATGCTGAAATAAGAGAGTTAAGAGTGCGAGAGTTTATGACAATTCGAATCATTATAACCACCACTGTTCCCATTTTAAAAACAGGTGAACCTCAAAGACCATAAATACTTGGACTGCTTCTAGAATTCAGGCATGTCACCAAAACGAAGCTACAGAGCAGCCCTTCCCAACCTTGGGTAACCCAGGTGTTCTTGTACTGCAACTCCCAGAAAACCTGACCAGCACAGCTGGTGATGAAGGCTTCTGTGAACTGCAGTTCAAGAAAACCTGGATTACTTAAGATTAGGAATCATTGCTCTAGAGAAACAAGAAGGAAGTAATAGCATTCTTGGAAAATCCTTAAGGCTTGTAGTAAAAAATGGAGATGTGGAAAGGGAGAGAATTGGAATAAAACTAAAACAAGCCAAAGAAGAACACTTACAGTACATTCAGTGTTGAGTGTTTGGTAGTGGTGGGTGGGGATAAGTATAGAGTAACCTGAAAGAAGACATGGCTATCTGAATACTGACATAAGTGTTCTGTGCTGGTCCCACTCACTTTATCTCTAGAGCAACATTTGACTGCCTCACATGGGATTCAGCCCTAATTCCTTGTACTCCACCATAACTTCCATCAAAGCTAAAGACCTCTCGGCTCTCCACTGTTCCTATGAAGAGAGTACGTACGTGATTGAGAATCCTGGCTGCTTCTTTAGCTGCTTCCAGTTGTGGTGTCTCTGTTAATGTATAATTTGCCTTGGTGTTATTCCATTCCTGATGGTACTTAATCTGAAAAAAGAGAAAATAAACACATAAAGGTATTACAGACTGGCAAGTTACGTAGGTGAGGAAATTAGCTGTCAATAATAAAGCACACTGCACAGGCAGCAGTCTGGTCCCATAGGGTATTTTGTTTCTTGTGGTTGAGAAAAAACATGACTGAATGGTGGCATGGAACCATGACCTAGGTAGGAAAAAGCTGGTTTTCAAAACTTTGAACTTATTCTACTGAGTTACGTGTGTTATTTCACACTGTCTTAATAACTCATATACCAGCAAGCCTGAAGGAAACTATAAATAACCCTGCGTGTTGGGCAGAGAACATCCAACGAGACAGCAACAAAGTGCGTCCCACCACCTAGACCAGCAGTTCCCAAACTTGATCCCTAGATGCTCCTGGACTGCAGCTCCCAGAAGCCTTCGCCACTAGGTCAGGTGTTCTGGGAGTTGTAGTCCTTGGAGACCCAAGGTTGGGAACTACTGATCCAAGCGTATTTTTGTAATTTCCTGATTATTTGTTGGAATATTCAAGGTTTGAGCTACAAAAATAATTATCTGGAATTCTTTAGGACTGGTACATCTTTTCTTCCTCTGACTCCAAATTTCAAGTTATAAAAATGTGGGTCTTGCTTTTTCATGCGGTAACATCTGGTAACAGCTTCTGTTGTCATCAGCTGACCTTTTATCTTTTTAAACTGTTATGAAAACCAGAGCACAGAGGATTCTGCTTCCAGAACTGTAGTTAATAGATGTGTCATACAGTTCCCTCCCTGACACCCAGTTCTGGCTTTGTATTCTAACACGTACAAAAAAATAATAATTTCCATTAATTAGCACACATTCTGCCCAGCAGCTTGTGCTCCTCTGTATAAAGAAGCTGTATAAGAACAATTCTCAACTCCTGGGCCGTCGGCACGAGAAAATGATTGTGATGAGGAGGTGACCGAGGAGTCATATAAATCTTTTTTTTTCTTTGTTAATTTATAGGGTTGTCTTGATTTGTGAAAAGCTGAATGATTTCTTTGTATAAAATGTTGCTGCCTTCTTAAAAGAATTGTGTTTTTCTTCTTCACGCATAGGCCATTTCATTTAAGTGGAAATGGAAATTAAAATCAACATTGTTACTTACGTCACTCAGTATTTCCCCACTTTGTTTGGCTGTGATATAATCAACCCTGTCAGCCACTGGAGTAAATGGCTGACTCTCAACTTTTGTACGATATAACCTCTGTAAAAAAAAAAATGAAACAATAAAATATGGTCAAATAATTGATCATACCAACAGTGAGTGTAACACAAGAGAGACAACTGAGGAAGAAAACATGCAGGGGCTTAGACTATCTTTCTGCAAGAAATTTGTTGTCACTACTTTGCTTTTCATTTTCTTGTATCTACTCTTCTGTCTAGAGTAGACTGAAGGTAAAACTAGATGTTGAGAGGAATCCACCTTCACTGTGCACATTTCCTGTGATTAAGCCATGTTTCCTCCCCCAACGGGATTTCATCAAGAGATGTGTGCCTTGGTTATATCAGACTTGCTCATACAGTATTTATTTTCCAATTATAATTGCAAGACAGATCAAATAAAATTCAAGATACAAAAGATGAGGGAAATCATACACAATGACAAGCAGATGTATTTTACCACTTGGTGGAGCACCTCTTCTAAAAATATGCTAGTCATCTCATCTAGCTTAACCCTCACAACTAAGCCATTAACGCTGAGTTAAGAGCTCTACTCTTCTGAGAAGGAACTGTTTTTGACATCTTGAGAAAGTGGGGAGAAAGTTTTATATCCTAAAACAGCCAAATCAAAGACAGAGCAGCAAAAAATAGACTCTGTCTAGAGGGGTGGGGTAGAAGTCAAATAAGTAAGTAAGTAAGTAAGTAAGTAAGTAAGTAAGTAAGTAAGTAAGTAAGTAAGTAAGTAAGTAAGTAAGTAAGTACGTAAGTAAGTACGTAAGTACGTAAATAAATAAATAAATAAATAAATAAATAAATAAATAAATAAATAAATAAATAAATATGTCAGTTTTTTTAAAAAAAATTGAAACAAAGATATATTTCTGGGAGGTACTGTAATTATTATTACCTCACTTAAAATATCCTGAGCATGTTTGACATGGTTGACAGAAACTGAGTCATTTGGCAACCAACCAATTCCACGTATCCATTCCAGGTCAGATTTATAAACAGCCTGTATAAATAAAAATAAAATGGAAAGTTATTTGCAACATGTTTATTTTTGCCTGCACTGTTACATATTCAGGTTGACTGCTTTTATCTCAACAGATGAAACTGAGATACATTTGTAATGTTCTACAAAAGGTGTCAAGGAATAGGAAATTGAAAAGAGGAAATAATCAGGCACAAGATACTCTGGGAAATAGTATTACTATCCTATACTTAGTTATACTTGCTGTCAATAAGCATTCTGATATAACTATAAGCCACAAATATTTATCTATGGTAATGTAAAGAATAATGTCAGACTTCAAATTCATACCAAACAGAAATCAATATGATCTATTTGTATGGATATGTATGTTTGCTTGTGGTCTGAATTTATAATTTAAATAATAGAGTATATACTAGTCTGGCTGTTGGTCAAACAATACTAAATTTCCCTCATGTAGCTACATAAAATAATGCATTTAATAAGTATCACTTCACAAAAGTAAACATTTATTACCTACATGAAGACATATAATGCCCAGCTCAGATTACTATACAGCCAACAATAGTAGTTTACCAAATGCCATGAGAAATTAAAAAGAGAAGGAAATCAAAAGTCTATAACTTTCTACTCACATCACTCTGTAGCTCATAAGCTTTCTTGGCTTGGATGACGTCGTTCTGGTCAGGCAAACATGTCCACTCGTGCAGATAGTGGCGGTAGTCAATATCACTAACCAGCTTCTGACACTTCTTGGCCAACAAGATGGACAGCATGTCCACTGGACTGTTGAACCTAGTCTTATATTTCTCAAAATGCTTCTTGTACTCTCTTTCACTTTGCATTTTGGCCACCTTCATTGCCAGCACCATCTTGGGGTCATCATAGATGTCTCGGCATCCCACATGGTGTCCAAGTTGCTTACGGTAACCTTCTTTGTATTTGTACTGATAACATTTTAAAGAAATTTAAAGGAATTATAATTTTTACCTATGATATCTTAGGCGAGAGAAGGGTTTGCAAAAATCCTAAATATCTTACTCATCTATTAAACTAATAGTGCAGTTCCCAACTAAGTAAGATGCTTGAGGTCCAGTTAAATATGACACGAGGGCCACTAAAGCTGTGATAAATCCAAATCCCTCTCACCTTAGAAATTAGTTATTTTTGCTGACATATTAGTTACTGTACATTCCTTGCCTGAAGGAAGTTTGTATTTGGCATAATTTGACTCCTACGTCACTCTACCCCAGTGGTGTCGAACTGTGGCCCTCCAGATGTTCTTGGACTTCAACTCCCAGAAGCCTTCACCACCACCTCTGCTGGCCAGGATTTCTGGGAGTTGAAGGCCAAGAACATCTGGAGGGCCACAGTTCGACACCACTGCTCTAACCCTTCTCTTCCCCTTTTGATGGCTAGCAGATTTTAGCCAGTGGAGCTATTCTACTGGCAGATCCCTCCGATGGCAGATCTGCGAGATCAGCCAGTAGAACCTTAACGTAAATACATAACTGGTTTCTATGGAAGCTTTCGGCTTTATATATTAAGAGGAAAAGGGGAACATTTTTAGTGAGAAATGGCAAATCAAAAAGAAGCTAGACAAATTGGGCTTAAGATTTAAAAGAAACTATGAATTTGAGGGTTTAAATCTCATGGTGGGAGTATCCAACTGTTGTGTCTCCACTGACAGAAGCCATTCATCAGTGAAAAGGGGGGAAAAGTTGGAACAAACTGAGCAAAGGGGAAGGAAGAAACCCCCCAGGCATTGCATTCCTCTCCATGCTACTGAAAAGCATCTGTCAGTAGAGAGACACCAATGGGAAGCATTCCATGTTTAACTATGCTAAGTTTGGCTCAGTGTAAATGCTTGAATTTGATATTACAATGCATTCGCGTTTTGCATTTTATGAATCTAGAATTCCACATATATCAGTTACTAATATCTTACATTTTCCCTAAATTGTTTACCTGTACTTGAACAAGAAAATAAAACACAACTGTTCCCATTTTCTAACTTGGGCATCATAAATAACAAGTTACTCAGAAAACACTCTATATGTCCAACATACCAAATGGCAACTAATCTTTAATATCCCATCATCTCCTGCTTTCTCTGAGTTGCACACTCAAAACTTGAATATCTAAGAACAGAAATCTATGCTTGTCTTATCACAAGAAAATCTAAGCTTGTCTTATCCTGAGTTTAGTGCAATGTACAGAAGTGCAGTTTTAAATGACTATCTTTTCTGCATTGGTTGGGGATAAATCTAATTGAACAGTGGGACATCTATATTCTGCTTTGGAAAGTTTCCTGATATAAAACTTGGGCTATTTGAAAGGATATATATGGGCCTTACTTTTGCTTGGCTTTAACATATGGCATTTTCTGTTTCCTGCATTTTTATTTCATTTAATCTGACTCAAAGATCTAGAAACAGTGAAATTCCAACCCCGCAGCAAAATTCCATTTGTATGCTTACATCACTGGCAATTTCTCTAGAAGCCTTGGCTGTCTTGATTGGAACTGCATCTGCTCTGTAATCAATGTATTTCTTTATGTCGTCCCAAGCGTCTCTGTAAAGTTTCTGCAAAACAACAACATGTTATTATTGTACTCTTCACATTTTTGAAAGGTTGCCGCCTTTTAGTTTATATCTTTCTCATCACTTCTGTTTTTAACAGACTCTGTAACGCTTCTAATTTTTTTATAGCCTTCGTATCAGTTAATGTCTCCCTCATGAAGAGTGAGAGTGTATCAGCAGAGCCTAGCAACAGTGAAATGCTGTAGCTTGTGCATTGAGGTACTGGCTGAAATGACTACTTGACTTCAGGTCAAATTGTAGGAGACAGTGTCCTACATTGTAGGAGACACTGCCAATACACTAAACCAATACACTACACAATCAATATGTTTGCCACTAACCAAGGGTAAGTTTATTTATTTATTTATTCGATTTATACACCACCCATCTAGACCAATGGTCCACTCTGGGCGGCATTAGAAATTTTAAAAAAAAACAATAGGACCAATAAACATGCAAGAATCCAAGATGTTAAAAAATGTAAATATTATATGTATATAGCAGGAGGGAAAGCCTGCCTAAATAGCCATGTTTTAGGTTTGCTTTTAAAGACACCCAGAGAGGGAGCCAGGTGGATCTCAATGGGCAAGTTGTTCCAGAGGCAAGGGGCTACTGCCGAGAAGGCCCAGTTCCTCGTTCTTTCCTTCCAGGCCTCCCTCGGCATTAGGCCCCTCAGTCGCCCAGCCTGGCTAGAACGAGTGTCTCTGGCAAAGCTGGGTGGGAGAAGGCATTCTGCCAGATATTGAAGTCCTAAACCATTTAGGGCTTTATAAGCAATTGTAAGAACTTTGAAATCAACACGGAAATGAATGGGAACCAATGCAGCACAGCCAGCATGGGGGAAATATGTTGGTGCCTCTTCACCCCAGTTAGAAGTCTGGCTGCAGCATTTTGTACCATCTGAAGTTTCTGCATCAATCTCAAAGGCAGCCCCACGTAGAGTGCATTACAGTAGCCTAATCTTGAGACTACGAGCGCATGGACCAAAGTGGTAAGCGCCCTCACATCAAGATAGGTTGCAAAGATGACTAAGCTAGTGTAAGGTCAGAAACTGAGGAGTGTGTTGGCAGACGTTGATCCAAGGTATTAGAATCAGCCATTATCCTAGCTCAGTGTGACTACACTGTCAATTGCTGCTATTACTAGACCTCCACTTGTTTGATCATACAAACTAAAGCTACTATACACACAATGTTGTGGAAAAGTACAAAAAGGAACAAGTTGCCAGCCAGCATTTTCATAATGGCATTTTATAATGGAATTGAAGGCATTGTTGTACATGTTCACCATGTAACCAACTGGCAATTTCTAAAGCATCCTTAAACAGAATACCTTGACAGACACTGCAGTGATAAAACTTACAAAAAGGCAGAAAGAGCAATACTCACATTGCTCACGTTGATAGCATTTGCTCTGGAGAGCATGATTTCCGGGGTGTCTGGCATCACATGGATCATCGTTTTATCTTTATCCCACGCTTCTCTATATTTAGCCTACAAAGCAAGCAAACATTCATTATAAAACCATCCAGTGATTCCTTTTGTACAGATGCTCAAATTCTTACCTTCACAATAAGAACACAACCATATTGTGAATTAATCCAAACAGAGGCTTCACTGTGATAAAAGTATCAAATTGCTCTGTACTGCTGAAAGTAACAAATAAACATACCAGACTGAGCTGCTCAGCATTGGTTTTGGCAAGCAGGACATCTGGCGAGTCAACGATGGGGGTAAATTTCAGGCGGTCAGCAGGAGTGCGATACAGATTGTCACTCAGGATCTCCTGGGCAAATTTTACTCTCTTCACGATGGGCGACTCATCAGGCATCCATCCAACCCCTCGGAGCCATTCCAGATCTGACTTATACACAGCCTGTGAAAGAAAAGGCCAGAGAGGGAAAATAGGGGGATTCAATTTCTCTCAAAACAAACATGCTGTGTGGAGAATAAAACTAATCGGATTTTAAGGAAGTCATAACGAATATGCCTCGCTTATTTAAATGAGATTTGGGCCCTACTGACTTTTCCATGACTTGGGTCAACAAAGTTATATGAACTATATTTTCATCAAAAGCATGTAGCTGTTATGGATGTTTCAAGCACCCTCCTCCTTGACCTTTCCTTGATCTTCCACAAGCTCTCCATGCAAAAAAAGCCAAAAAATGTCATGTTCCATCCCTGATAGATTCCAAGAGCAACAGTTTTACAGATACCTCCAAATTCCTCTCAAAAACTCTAAACCTCCTACACACACTAAGAAAACCACAAAAGAAAGAAAATGGTGGTGCATACACACAGAAATGCAAAAATAATTTGTACCTTGGTCAAAGTGGTTTAGTCTCAGACATGTATTTAAAGAATTGTATTGTTAGAACAAGGGCAGGCAACCTCTGAGGGTTCAGACACCGTGTCTGTCGTTCCTCAGATTTTGCAGGGCCTTATCCCTACTTATGACACCACAACTTCCTTGACACACACTCCAAAGCCATTTTGCCTCAAGCTTGACATGCACACATTCAAACTTGCAAATAGTGGTAGTAAGGCAACAAGTTGTACAATTTAAACATACAGTGGTGCCTTGCTTAACGATGTTAATTGGTTCCAAAAAAAACATCGCTATGGGAAAACGTCGTTAAGCGAAACACCATTTCCCATAGGAATGCATTGAAAACCAGTTAATCTGTTCCAACGGGAACGGATTACCGTCCTTAAGCGAAAATCGCCATAGGAAACATCGCTAAGTGAAACAATGTTTCCCCCAACGGAAAGCCATTCAAAAGAATTGCAGCCGGCTGCAATGCTTTTGAAAGGCTTTCCGATCTCCGTTTTCACTCATTTTTAAGTGTCTTAAAATGTTTGAAACCTTTTTTAAATGCTTGGATTCGGTAGTGCAACTTGTGAAACATGTGCAAACTTATTTTGGCTTTGTTCCGAGTCTTTGTTAATTTTTGGTGATTTTTTTGTTTTCCTCATTTAAATCCATTGACCTGTCCGTTCAATGCATTTAAAGGGGAAAAACAAAAAATCACCAAAAATTAACGAAGACTCAGAACAGAGCCAAATTAAGTTTGCACATGTTTCACAAGGTGGACTACCCATTCCAAGCATTTAAAACAGGTTTCAAACATTTTAAGACACTTAAAAATGAGCGAAAATGGACATCGTTAAGTGAAAATCCCCCATAGAGAACATCGTTAAACGATGTGTAAAATTCCTCCAAGAAACACATTGTTAAGTGAATTCTTCGTTAAATGAAGCAATCGCTAAGCGAGGCACCACTGTAATTTCTTCTTCCTGGATTGTTTTAGGCCTTAGAAGGCATTTTTAAAGAAAGTGACCACTAGAAAGGGGAATTCTTCTCTGAAGGCAATGTCATTCAGATGATATTCTATTCTATTCTACAGTGGTGCCTCGCATAGCGAGGTTAATCCGTTCCGGATTAACCTTCGCTATAGCGAAACATCGCTGAACGGGACAGGGAAAGCCATTGGAACGCATTAAACATCGTTTAATGCGTTCCAAAAGGCTCCTTTACTCACCGTTTAGCGAGGTTTCCTATGGCCGGCAGCCATTTTCGCGCCCTCGTTAAGCGAAAACGCTGCGCGCGGCCATTTTGGGGCTTCCGGCGGCCATTTTGTCCGCCAAACAGCTGATCGTCGGAGCTTCGTTTTGCGAAGATCGGTAAGCGAAACGCTTACCGATCTTCGCAAAGCGAATTTCTCCCTATCTAAAGCTCGTTGAGCGATCACATTAGCGATCCAAAAAAACGGATCGCTATGCAATTTCGTCGTTATACAGTGCGCTCGTTAAGCGAGGCACCACTGTATTTTTATGTTCATGAACATGCTGGGTGAGAATTCATCTCCCTCATTTTAAAAAAAACAGTTCTGTCTCAGGCTTTCTCACATGAAAATCAAATTTTATCTTTGCCAAATGTAGGATAATATTAGCATTAACGATGAACATTGCTTGGCAGATAGTTTAGGACTGATTCCAAAGAAAAGCAATTCAGATTTTTAATATCTGAGATCAATGATCAATCTGGTCCCTCCAATAAAAATAAATAAGAAATAAAACAATTTCGAAAAAGTAGAAAGAAAAAGAATATACAAAGACCAGTTGCACTTCTCTCTCTCTCTCTCTCTCTCTCTCTCTCTCTCTCTCTCACACACACACACACACACACACACACACACCAGTCACATCAATAACCCTGGCCTATAGATACTAAAGTGATTTATATGATTCCCTATAGCTACACTGTGGGCACGGGTGCATAAGAAAGCCACAGAAATTGCCATATTCAGCAGGGAGGGACAGTTCTCTTTCAGGAGCCAATCTTTCTTCAACACAAAATAAAAATATCTCACTTGTGAAGAAAGGAGATGACCAGGTAACACACTGAAAGAACCGAAAACAAATGTCTGTGAATTCTAAAAGATTCAGAATTGTTTCGTTTGGCCTACCCCTACTGATCCCTTTTTTTAAAAAATCCCTTTGAGTTGATCACTCACACTTCCCAAAAGAGGCTGCACAAGGCCTAAAACACAGATGAGGGTTTATATTTCAGTTTCTGTGCTTTGATGACTCTTGCAGTGTGTTTCTCGTAGTGTGTATTTTTAGTGGGGGAAATCTCTCTTTTGTTTTAAAAGGTGCTTGGTTTAAAACATGTTTTGTTTAATACGTGTTTGGTTTAAAAGGTGTTTTAGACGCCAAACATTCCCCCTTTGTCTTCTCTCTCTCTCTCTCTCTTCGTGCCTAAAAGTTCAAACCTTTGTCTGAGGGGTCTGTGTACCTCAGTGATGACCTTCTTTCTTTCCTCTTTTCCCTATTGTTCTTTCCCTCCTTCCCTCCCTCCTTTCCTGCCCCTTTTTAAACCTAAGTCATCTTTTCCATTTTGAATGGCTGTTTATTGTTGTTGTAAATCACTGTTACTTTTAAATTGTTTTATTTACTTGCTGTCAGCCACCCAGATTAGTCTATGACTAGATGGGCGGGGTATAAGTATAGTCAATCAATCAATCAATCTTAGGTTAAAAAAAAAACAAGTCTCCCCCTAGTGGACGGATTTACCCTTTTGCTTTGACTTGCGACTGGCGCCTTGAGATACTACCAAAAAATAATTGGAATGGATTAATTGCATTTCAATCCATTCCTATTGGAAACAGTGCTTTGAGCTACAGCCAGTTTGAGTTACGACCATCTTCTGGAACAGATTAAGTTCATAACTCAAGGCACCAAAGTATCCGTGAGGCTCTGAGGGCCCACCAGCCTATTTTGGGAAGCCCTGCATAAGAATGACTGCTCCAGTTGGTTACTGATCAATTAGCATTTTGGTCTCAGCCCTTAGAGAAAGTAGAACTACCTAGGATACGACATAGGATACAGATCCACAGCGGCCTCCTGAGATGCGCCTCTTCAATACCTGTGATAAGTTTCCTAGCACAACTAAAGCTCGTTATTGCAAAACAATTACAAGCAGGCTCAAGAAAGCAGAAGGGGAATTGAGAGAAGAAAATCAATCACACACAAAGTATCATATGCCTTTTATTGCAACACTAATGTGGTGTGTGTGTACGCCCTTGCAAAACAGAAATATACTTACATCACTCTGGAGGTCATATGCTTTCCTTGCCTGGATGACATCATTCTGGTCTGGCAGACAAGACCACTGGTGCAGATAATGGCGATAATCGATATCGCTTACTAAAGTCTGGCATTGCTTGGCTGCTTGGATAGGCACAGCGTCAACAGGTATGGTGATCTTGGCCTTTGAATTATGGTATGCCTGCTTATATAGTCTGTCATTTTGCATCTTCAGTACTTTGGCAGCCCATGAAAGTTTAGGGTCTTCTGTTGCTGAAGGAATTCCAATGTAGTGGCCCTTCTGCTTCTCATGAGCTTCTTTATATTTGTACTGAGCAGGAAAGGGATCAAATTGTTAGAACAGAACATAAATTGTTAGAACAAGCCCCAAGGGGGAAAAACTGAGTACCTTTCCTCAGTGCTCCAGTTTTTAATAGGCTGAATAAAGACCCCTCAACAGGCTCTTCATACTATACAATAGCCAGAATCCTACTGGTGTTTGCATATGGTCTGTGTAACTTGATAATGGTCACTAATTAATGAGGCACTGAAGCATGTCTAGGATTGTGTGCTTAATCACACACCTGTCTGCACAACTTCAGCAATTAGCTGCAATTAACCATGGGAAGTTATGCAAACCCAAAGTTACTTTCTTAGTTAACCCCCTTGAATATGTTGAGTCTTACTTCCTTGTAAGCATGCAGAAGATTGCTGTCTCTATACATTCAAGAATGCTTTACCTGCTTTAGACATTACACAAGAAGTCTCTCTGGCATTTTTTTAATTTAAGTAAAAAAAAAAATTAAGCAAAAAAAAAGGTGTTGAATATTTTGGTAGTAGAAAGCACTATTTTTAATCAATGTAAAGTTTTCAAACCGTTAAAAATTCACACACAGCCCTATGTCTCCAAAATAATAATAATAAAAAAGACCAGAGCGATCCCTTTGATTTTTGAAGCAAAGGAATATTTTAACCTGTCTGACCTTAGCATTGTGTGAAAGAACAAACTTTCAAAGTCATGCACATGAAAGCATGGAAAGAAGGAGAGTATAGTTCTTAGGGTATGGCAGATACAGAGAACGGGGTTAGGCTGAAGGAATGTAATTTTGAGATAAGATTATCTGCTCCCATACAAGTATATGTATAAACTCATGACCTGAAAACATACTTTAACTCTACTTCTAAAATTGCTGTAAATGAAATCGTACCTCACTAGCAATGTCTCTGGAAGCTTTAGCGTGCTTGATTGAGATCGCGTCTGCTCTTATGTCATAACTTTTTGCCTTGGCTTCATCCCAGGCTCCAGTATAATGTTTCTGCAATCACAAATAATGCACAATTTTCTATGTAAATATAAAACACATAGTTAAACGAAATAGACATTGATTAATTGACAGTTCAATCCTGTGCATGTTTACCGCAGATATAATTCCCACTTCATTCAGTGAGTCTTACTCCCAGACAAGTAAGGAAAGGACTGCAATGTAAAAAGTGGGATAAAATGTGAATGTCTTGTAATGAGGAATGCATCCACAAAAGAAGGCTAAATGCCTCTGGCTCTCACACACATACCCATACAGAGGTTATGTGCTGATCTAGACTACAATTTATTCAGCTTGGAGGAGGAGGAAGGCGTAAGGAGACAAACTGGTATTCAGAATGCTAGAGCGGCATACAGCATTGGCCTCAATAGAGCAAGAACTATCTAGTCTGGACCACTGGTTCTTAACCTTGGGTTACTCAGGAGTTTTGGACTGCAACTCCCAGAAGCCTTCACCACCAGCTGTCCTGACTGGGGTTTCTGGGAGTTGCAGTTCAAAAGCATGCGAGTAACAAAGGTTAAGAACCACTGGTCTGGATGACTGCAATGTACTCTACATGGAGCTGCCTTTAAAAAAGACTCACAAACATAGGCCCAAATCTCTGTTGAGATTCTGTACCATTTGGGCTGCCGGTGTATTTCTGTCATACTGCAGAATTCAAATGCCAGTTTTTACCTTTAAACCCACAAACTGTTTGAGTTTAGGTTATTTGAAAGCCTGCCTAGGCCTTAATAACACTCCCTGTGAACTGAAATAACTATCCTTTATACTCCTTACTGTCCTGCCATTAAGATCCATAAAGGTCTTGGTTAGCCCTGCACTGCAGAACTTGCTTCCAAGATATCCTTATTTGTGCTGCTTCTGCCACTGTTTCATTTTAATCCTTTTACTATACATTACCTTGGCAGGGTGGTATGATTTACACATACTGTAAAGATATAAACTTCTTAAGGAACTGTTCCGATAATCATTACTATGAGTACATCGTTGTTTTTAATGAATATTGTAAACAAATCCCATACATACAAACATCACACAAACACCGGCTTTGAGAACAATTGCTAAAAAAAAATACTATAGATTTGCCAAATATATATATATATATATATATAATTGAAAGCAGTTAACAATGAAAAAACATAACCCAGCAACACTTAATAAAGTTATGAGTATATAATAAGGTTATGAGTATATAAAAAAGCACTTGACACACCCAGAGGTACAGTATATAGTTAGCTCATTCCCTTACATTGCTTATCATCAGAGCATTAAGCTTGGATTGCAGCATTCCAGGGGTATCAGCAGGAAGCTTGAACTGAGTCTTGTCCTTATCCCAGGCTTCACGATACAGATTCTGTGGATGAAGCAAAGGCCAGATCATTCTATCTCATTGTGACATTTTCTCTCATTTTTCAAAGGCGAACCACCATCCTTAACTGACATCTCACTAGTCCTTCACCGTGTTCTATGTATAGTGACCTACCTCGCTGATCTGCTGGGAATTGATCTTAGCCAAGACAACAGGTGGTGGATCTGGAATGCTGGTAAATTTCAGCGCATCCG